>NW_025764744.1:0-111278 GCF_019669845.1 Emericellopsis atlantica | reverse complement strand
CTCCCCCCCCCCCCCCCCCCCCCCCCCCCCCCCCCCCCCCCCCCCCCCCCCCCCCCCCCCCCCCCCCCCCCCCCCCCCCCCCCCCCCCCCCCCCCAAGCACCCACAACAAGAGATAGATGAATTAACGTATCCAGAGGGTATTTCATCTACGTCACCGTCTCGCCTGTGCTGATCAACGAGTGCCGAAATGTGAGCGTGAGTGCATATATACCGACAAGGGTTGGGTCACAATAGGATGCGCATACCCGTCCCACGACGGGGCACCTTGGCACCCTCGACATGTGGCTTTCCCGCGTATAACAGGACTCGGCACCAGAAACGAAACGCCTTGGAGTCTTCATGACCATAATAAACACATTTGGCGCTGTGCTTCGCAGCAGACTGGACTGCCCTGCCATCGACGTCTGAGCATCAATCCCTCCCCAACAACATCATGACAGGCACCTCACCAGACTGGTCGCCCGACGCGCAGCTCTGGGGTCTGAGTGCAAAGATCTCGCGAGATGGCCTCCTGGCCTCGATATACTCGACGTTTGCCGTAGCCACAGTGTTCCTCTGCCTGCGTCTCATCCTTCGCTGGCGGTACAACGGCCGCCTCCTCCTCGGCGACTACTGGATGCTCTTCGCCTACCTCGCCTTCGTCACACAGACCGTCCTCCAGACCGTCCAGCTCGACGCCATGTGGTACGTGATCTATCTGGATTTCGGCCGCATCTCCCCCACGGACCCGGACAGGTATCGGCAGGCCCGGGAAATGGCGAGGTGGTACTTTGCCGTCACGGGCCTCTTCTGGACGGTGCTCTGGAGCGTCAAGGCCAGTCTGCTCGTCACATTCTACAAACTCGTGCGGCCCATCACGCGGCTGCGGAGATGTCTGTATGCCGTGGCTGGCTTCACTGTGCTGTCGTACGTCGGCTGCTGGGTGGTCTATACGTGCCTACGCGCGAGCCCTGAGAACATGTATCTCCTCGAGACCAGAAGTGCCGGGCGCCGAGCGCGCATCAGCGCCATCTTTGTGACCGTGGTCGACACGCTGAGTGACATTCTGATTGCGCTGCTGCCCATGTACATCCTGCCGAGTCTGCAGCTGAGTCGCGGCAAGAAATTCGGCATCGGACTGACCTTTGCCCTTGGGCTGTTGGTCGTGGCCGTGGCCATTGTGCGTATGACGCAGATCACCTGTGGCTATGGGATAGACTATATTGGCGTCGCCCTCTGGGGCGCCGTGGAGACCGCAACGTCTATTGTCGTCGGGTCGCTGCTGTCGCTCGGCGGTCTGTTGACCAAGGGGGTCAGGGGTCTTCGACGTGGGACCGGTTACTCAAAGCAGTCGGGCTCTGCCGGTGGCAAGAGCAGCTACTATTCCGGTGGCTTGTCCAGCTCTGCGCGGACACGGGGGAGTACTGGTCTGGCGTCGACGTCAGACTCGGACAATGAGCTCGTCCAGTCTCAGCGGAGGGAGAGCGTGTGTGTGTTGGAGGTCCAGAAGACGGTGGAGACTGATGTGTACTCTGAGTATGCTCATGATGCAGATGGCCACGATGGACTGGCGGAGATGAGGAAGAAGGAACTACAATTAGCGTGAATGATTCTCTTTTGGTCTTTTGAAGTAAACCATTGATTTGTGTGACTGATGTAAAAGCCTCTAGAGCGTATTAACTTTGACTCAGCAGCCTGCTATAGCTTGGATGGAGTGCCCAAACTCGCGTACACATCAAGGACGAAGTTCTCCGGACTCTCCAAACGAGCGGCAGTCTCTTCAAAGAGGCGAGGCACACCGGTTTCGGAAAAAGGTGTCCCGTTGAGGGTCACCTTGCTGAGTCCCTTGGCGGCCAGGAAGATTTGGGGCATGCCATGGCCAGTGAAGCCCCCCATGATGAACATGTTCTTTCTGCCCGGTACACAGCCAATACGGGGCAGATGATCAGCAGAATATCCCATGACTGCGAGTAACTGTATTAGCACATGGAGACAGATGGATTTGAAGAAAACACGCACTGCCCGTCCAGACGCTGTCTGTGTATGCACCACTGTCCTCCCAGCCGCGGAAATGCCGCTGCATATAGCCATCAAAGTATCCCTCTGCCCTCTTCACCATCTGAGTATCGTCAACGTTGCCGTACCAGTCTTCCAAGTGCCGGAGGTATGTCCTCCTCGCGCCTCCAACGACGATGCTGCCGTCGTTGCGAGGAATCAGGTAGTCATAGTCCCAGTCATTGAATCGAAGGGCATATGTATTGGCCAGAAGCGGCGGCCTGTCAGGCCCAGGGGTGACAATTCGGCTGCATACACCACGATATGGAATGATCTTATCATCATACTCCGGAAGCAGTGCCGCCGTGTAAGCATTGGTGGCCATGACGACCTGCTTCGCGGTGTTGGTGCCTCTCGTGGTGGAGATCACCCAGCGCCCGTCCGCGTCTGGCTGGTTTGGAATCGACGTGACGGGAGTATGAGTCTGAACATTGACATTGTCGTGGACAAGACTCGCCTCGAACATGTGGTGGATGAGCTTGTACGGCCAGACGTGAGCGGCAGTATACTCGAACACACCCTGGGCACCCTTGACGCCAGAGACCATCTCTGCGTCCTCGCCGTGCATGTAGAATGCATCCTTGGCCACGGAACCACCTTCCCTGACGAACTGGTCGTATCTAGATTTGAGCGAGCTGTCCTGAGCCCCAGATAACTGCACATCCACCGCTTGCGTGAGAGTGAAGTCGCAGTCTGCGCCTGTCTCTGCAATGTACTCTCGGACAGCGAGCAGGTTGGCCTTTTCGAATTCGGCAATCTCGACAGCCGCCTGCACGCCGTGCTTCGATGAGAGAGCTGAGCACAGGTTGTAGACGTCGGGCTTGATGTGTCCGCCTGGGGTATGTCAGCTGCCAGCACAGCGGACGAGGTTTCAATTCCGTGATGGCAGTACCATTGCGTCCTGACGCTCCGGAGCATAGCTGGCGGGCTTCCAGGACGACTATCGATTTGTCTTTGTATTTCTCGTTCGCGAGCAAATGTGTCAGCAGAGAGGCGCCCGAGTAGCCAGCGCCGATGATGAGGATGTCGCACTCAGATGGCAATGATTCAGTAGAGCGATGATTGTCCAGGGAGCCCGGGTTGCTTCGCCAGAACGAGGTCATGCCTCGGGCGGGAGGAAATGGTTTCGAGTCTTTCGACGGCATGTTGAGCGAGGTGAGGTGTGATGAGGTAGGCGAGTTGATTCAAACGATGCGTGTGAGCGACGCATCTGTCTCTGACTGTTGAGGATCACATGGTGAAGAATAAACCTCATGGAGGGCTCTTATCTATGCGTTCGCAGACGAGGATCGTCCTGTCGTGACGATCTCCCCGGCATCGGTTCCCCCAGCTTCCCCGACTCGACGTCCAAGATAAGATCCGAAGGATGTGCGGAGACAGCCGTTGAACTACGTAACGTCAGTCCCCATATATTCCGCCCTCACCTTTTTACATGGCACTCGGAGCGCGACGTAAAGCATTCCCTTTCTTCATTACATCAATCAGTCAAGTGGTATAGCCTCCATGCCCAACGTACATTCCCAAATGCCTGGCACACGCAGCAGCACAGTGCTTGCTATTTGATCTACATGACATGTGCAGTCAGCAGACCCCCCATGTCTACCTTGGCAGTGACAAGTTGCATATTCATCCCAGCATCACAGTTCCTCCCCTCCTGTACTGACGTATCCCTTGGAACGAATCAGCCGCATGAACTTTCCTTCCTGCGGCTCACACAAGGCGACCCCCCGCTCCAGCAGATACTTCGTGACCGCCTTGGTCGTTGCATCGGCTTTTTTGGCGTGCACCTTCATCTCAATCTCCATCAGATGCAGGTCTCCTGCCACGACGTCGTCAAACTTGGCCTTGTGTCCCCCAATGCGCAGCTTCCACTTGCCATTGGGGTACGGTCCGTACGCGTCGAGGGCGCTCCAATCGACGTCCTGGTACTTTTGCGCAAGTTCTACCTGCTCCTCGCACCATATATCCCCCGCCAACGCGTGTTTGAGAAGGCAGCGCTTCTCGCAGGCATAAAAGGGCGTGTTATTGCCGTAGCGTGCCCATCCACACTCGGCAAAGTCTGGAATGTCGGGCGAGTCCTCCTGGAGGTGGACTTTGATGGCGGACAATGGCTTCCCCTTGTTGGTTTTGGTGCGAAAACCCACCCCAGAGAATGCGTGGAAGGGTGGCTGTTCGTCGTAGTACGTGATGGGGTTTTCCTTGTAGGGCGGTGTTGCCGCTTTCAAGCCTAGCTTAGGGAGCACGTCCTGCGGGTTGGCTTCGCAGATGGCCCACTGGAGGTTGACCTTGTTTCTTGCGAAAGTAACCGAGAAGAAGGCAAACAGGAGTATAATCAGCTTCATCTTTCTAATGGCAAGCGAGGTTGACAGGCTTGCTTGCGCCCACTTGTACCTTGTGTGGGAAAGCCGGCACTTATATAGGTCGGTGTGGACGGCTGCCCTGTGCTCCCGGATCAGCTAGTAGTCCTAGTGCAAGACGGCGATGAAAAGCAATCACGAGGCTTGGGAAGCTCGAGCATCACGTAGCGGGGCTGCTGCGACCAGAAGGCTGTATGGCAAGGATCGACGACGCTCGATGCGCTCAATGTTGCTTTATGCGGCTCTGCTCAAGGCCAAGCGGAGGTGATCTACCACCAACAGTCCAGACGCGACTGCCGACAGCTGCTGAGATGTGAGACAGCGTCATGGCTCTGGAATAGGTATCTGGGCACGCGACCAGCGGGACGGATCCTCCGGCGTTGCTTTTCCACTAGTAAACCATGCCGGCATCCTTGATGTAATAAGGTAGCCGGGGCTACCAGTCTTTCCGTGCTTGTGGAGTGGGTGAGGAAACAAGCAGATGAGATCAATTCGCATCAGTGGCTTGCCGACGTAGATGAGGAAAGTTATATGCGTGCGGCTCGAAGAGTCTAGGGTAGCTAAAGAATAAAGCGCCTCGAGATCCGCCCCACTACCCCTGAACTTGGTTGCTCTTCCCCCACTGATTCAGACGTCGCGTCGCGTTACGTCAGCGACGAACAGCGCCAAATATCCAGCACATCACCTTTCTTTGACTTCGTTACAGCCCTTCGCTTCGGCATCCATCGTCATTCACTCTCTTCTATCGCGACTTGGTCGCACGCTCACTTTAACCAAGGTTGGATGATTTCTCCTCGCTGGACATTTGCCGTTGCCTTCCACCATGCTCCCAACCAGCCAGGCTGAATCTGCGCGGGCGCAGGACAGCTACGAGCTCGCCGACAAGGCATCCCACGACGACAGAGCGCCACCTCCATCACAGCGCAACAACCGAGACAAGATCAGATGCCTCGACGGGCTTCGAGGCATCGCCTGCCTTCTCGTCTTCAACTACCACTTCCTGTGGCCATGGACACCGTCCATCATGCTAGGCTATGGAGCCTTCCCCCCGGGCGCACCTGAGCCATACTGGGGGTTGCACCAGCTCCCCATCATCTGCCTGCTGACGCGCGGACGTCCCATGGTGGCCATTTTCTTCGCCATTTCAGGCTACGTTCTCTGCCGACACATTCTCCGGGCCATTCACGAACGACGCCTCGACGCCGCCTACCGAAGTCTGTCCTCGTCCGTTTTCCGCCGAGTTTTCCGCCTCTACATACCCCCGACCGTCAGCATGTTCCTTGTGGCCATGCTTGCCCAGCTCGGCGCTTTCCGGCCCGAGGACGACATCTTCATGGGCCGCGACTCGGTCTACATCAATGGCACGGTGACCAAGCTCTCGCTCGGGACACCCTGTGTGAACGGCACAGCTGTCGCTGGGGCGTCCGGCGTCGCAGAGTACCTGGGGCTGCAGACCTCAGGTTACCTGTACAACACGACGGGGTGGGATGAGTCGCTCTCCCTCTGTGTTAATGCCACGAGCAAGGAGTTTGGCCCGTCGCGCACGTATTCGCTGCTCGCCCTCGCGGAGGATGAGTTCAGGAACCTCAACGGCACCGACAGCGACACCGGAGCCAAGGCGGTCGAGACGTACATGCAGCATTACGGAGACGAATACTGGCCACCCTACCAGGGACCCGTGCCGCTGCACACGGGCAATGGTACCAACGTGACGCTTTGCGATGGAACCAAGACGCGCAACACCACAGACTTTATGCTGGTGCAGATGGGCGGCTCCTGGGAGGAACATCCCTTCATCCACGATAACATTACCTACGCGGTGCAGAACTTTACCAGAGCCTACGCCGAGTGGGCTAATCCATTCAACTTCGGCCACTATCACCCTCGCTACGACCCCCACACATTCACTATCCCCATGGAGCTGCGCGGGTCCATGTTTATCTACATCTTCCTGCTGGGCACCGCGGCGCTCAAGGCAAAGTACAGACTGGGCATTGCCGGCGGCTTGATGGCGTACTCACTTCACATGTCCAGGTGGGACATGGCGACGTTTCTGGGCGGCACGGCTCTCTCTGAGCTGGACATACGACGGTCAGACGAGTCCAGGAGCCTAGGCCCCCCAGCCACCGGCTCGCAGCGACAAAAGTCAGCCTCGCGGGACACGGCGCTTCGGTATCTGGGCATCGTGACGGCGCTGCACTTCCTGTCGTACCCGGACGCTGCGGCCGAATACACACCAGGCTTCCGGACCATGGCGAAGTGGGTGCCGCGGTATTACATCCCCCTCTCCGGCTGGATGGTGTACCAATCCTTGGGCGCCCTCATCCTCCTCCCCTGCGTGATGCGCACGCCCTTCCTTGTCAGCATCCTCGAGAGCAGATTCGCGCAGTATCTGGGCAGGATCAGTTTCTCGCTGTACCTTGTCCACGGCCCGATCCTGCATAGCGTGGGCTTTTGGATCATGCCCCGTTTGTTCGACTACTTTGGCCAGCCCGTCGGTTTCGTCGTCGGATGGGCGGTCCTTCTGACACTGACGCTTTATCTGGCGAATATCTGGTACAAGAAGGTTGATCTGTGGAGCGTGACAGTCGGGAAGAGGATCGAGAGGATGGTGGTTCATTAGAGGTTCTTGCGAGGGTGGTGATCACGGTGCATTGAGCGTTTCTCCTTTCGGTTGATCTGGCTTGACAATGTATCATGAGTTAGACAGTTGCTTGAAAGACCAAACAACACCGATTTTGAACAGTCTCGCGGAGATACAGTTGCGTTTGCTCTTCGCTTTCTGAAACTAGGCACGTCCAGCAGCGCCACCATGATTACGAACTTCGAGCTTAAATGGGAGGAGTAGGAAGTCTCCGTTCTGGAGGGCCCCTCTGGTTTTTCAAGGCATTTGCTGCGAAACGGGCAGCTCGCGCCCTTGTTGCTACGTTGGGAAGGGGATGTCTATGCCCTGTGGCCAAGAAACAGCTCAGTCAGCTCCTCGCGCGTTACTCTCAAGACTTGGCCGCCAAACGCACCCAAGTATCACTGTCTATGCGCTCGTCGAGGGCGGGCATTGCGCGGCACATCGCCGAGTGCTTTCTGCACGTCCTCCAAGAACCGACGGGGAGGTGACCATGGGAGAGATGACAGAAACTGCCTACCCGGTAGGGTCTGCCACTCACCAGCAGCGGGGACTGCTCCCATGCTTTGTTAGGAGAGACAGATGTCTACTCAACCCAAGACCTGAGCTCTCATAAGTCTCTCCTGGTTTGCACCACCGATATTGGATTCCACATGAAATAGTGTATTAAGTGACGACAACAGGATGTCTGTTATCCGTACTCACTACTCGGAGTCGGACAGACCTGGACTTCTTCCAATACATGTACTTTACACGTACGAGCACTACGACATCAAGATGCCTATCTTGCTAAGACAAGATGCCATCATCTTATGTCCAGGACTCCGGTCAACTCTTCACGAACAGATATTATTCAAACACGCGGCCATTAGCTACCGCCACTCATCGCAGCTCGAGAGCTCTACAGTCCTTGTTCCAATGGAATACCCTACAGCAGAAGCTGTCTTCAATTTCTGTCACAGCGTGGCGTCGAGATTAATCGGTGAAGCAATATGTACCTTACTGATGAGTTCTGTTCGTAATTATTGGACTAATATAGCACCGCAGAACCGCAACGTTGAAGGCAGTCCTCAAACCAGACTACAGAAACCTATGGGAGATCAACGCTGAGATGATCCAGCCGTGCACAAAGCAACACATGTGCAAACTCCAAACGCTCAGTCAGCACCAAACCCTCATGCGGACAAGAGTCCGAACAATACTTCAGTACCACGTTGCGTCAACATTCGCCCCCAACCAGACTAAACCCAATCCAAGAAAGGAGCCCGGCGCTGCTCCCAAAGAACCCTACAGCCAGCCCGCACCGAGCACCACAATCCTCAACGGTCTGACCGTCACGCTTGCGCAGGCAAACACGAAAGCAGAAAGAGAAGGACAGAAGAAAAAAAAAAAAAAAAATTCTTCAGCGCATCCTTCGGACCAGACAGCTGGGACGGATGCCGTCTGGTGGTTGCCTACATGTACCTGCTTCCCCGATGCAGCGTGCATGCATGTGTACGTACTTGGCGGGTGTGCCGTGCCTGTCCGGTCCCGATATCCGCAGCAGCTGTGGCTGGCAACATGGTACGATAATTACGAATAATATGTTGCCTCGGTGAGATGATTTGCTAAGTATGAAGGAGTACTGGTCGTATCATGTTAAGGAACTCCAGGATGATGACCGCGCCAGGGGCAGGGGTGTCTCGAAACAAATGATCGAGCCGTGGATAATTACGGAGTATATGGAGATCCTGGAACCGAGGCATGGCCAGATAATGCTCTGGCCTTTGGAAGGGAATAGTTGGTTGCGCGAGTCAGACTCGACACCTTATTTTCTCGTGACAGGGGCTTTCCCTCGGATAGATGTGCCTCTCGCGGCTCTCGCCATAATCAGTCGCCACAAGCTGCTTTAGCGCTTGGATGGGTTTCCGCCGCCCCGTCGGCCTTCTTATCATGAATTACGAGTCAGTTTAGTCCGCTTTCAGCAAGCTTGTGTAGACGTCAAGACACGGAAGGCAGCTGATGGCTCTTCAAGAAATACGCCGCAGAAGGATGTTAAAGAGTTGGCTCATAGCAGAGCGAGATGACACGAGAATAATGAAAAATTGACGTTCCTCGTGGATGTGAAATATACGTTTTAGTCATACAGAACGTGTGGTATAAACTGTCGCACCATCTATAAACCCAAACAAACAAACCCGCGGCAAAGACATCAGTCCTTGTTCGAGTACTGCACCGTGTACTCCACCGTCTTCTGGATCCCCTCGTGCCCGTCGCTATTCCTATCGCCAGCCCCGTGGTGGATGGTGTTGGTGGCTGTCTTGCCGCCGAGGATGCTGTCCTGGCTACCGGCGACCGAGTTGTTCCTCTGCATGGTGGTCATGACCATGCCCTCATTCTTGCCGCCGCCAATCTCGACCCAGTGCGCATCATCGTCGCCGCCACCCCCGCGGGCCTGGCTGCCACCGACCTGCGTACCAAGGCCGCGAGACTTGTGCGTGCCGGTGCCGTAGCCGGGTGTGGCGTACGGGTTGGAGTAGCCCTTGCTGCGTAGCATGGGGATGAGCTTGACGATAAAGGGCCGCAGGATGGGCAGACAAGCGCAGACGACGGCAATGTTGGGCTCGATAATGGTCCACATGACGTTGGCAATGTCGTAGGTGGTGTCGGGTGTGGTGGCGAGGATATCGAGGGTGGTGACGCGCAGGCACGAGGTGACGACGACAAAGATGCCGAGGGCAAAGACGGCCATGAGAGCAACCTTTTGCGGCCAGGGGACCTGCAGCTGGTAGACGAGCGGCATGGGCAGCAGCAGGATGATGACGTCCGTGGCGATGGAGAAGCCGGCGTTGGCGTACCAGAACTGGCTGTTGTCGACGCAGGTGCCCTTGATGGACTTGTCAAAGGAGCGCTGGATGGGCGAGCACTGGAAGATGGTGGCGAAGACGGAGGCGATCATGTAGCTGCCGACGCAGCCCAGCAGGGCCCAGCAGGCGAAGCGGAACCAGCGGATCTTGTTGAAGATGCGCAGGTAGAGGAGCAGGATGCAGACCTTGGAGAGGTTGATGGCGGCCTTGTAGACGACCTGCGCGAGGTAGAAGAACTTCATGGTCTCGTACTTGACATCGGGCTCGAGGAAGGCCATGTGTCTCCCCATGCCATACTGGCAGGCTGTAAAGGTATTAGACTGAGCGTGTCACTTTGCTGGGGACAAGAACTTACCGGCTACGAGAAAGCCGCTCAGGAGGAGCACGAAGACCTGATCGTCCGTTAGTCCGAGATGCCCTCGAGATATGACTTTCTTTCAGATAGACTCACCAGAGCCGCAATGGCAGCGTAGTCGTCGGGGCCCATGCTACCGCCTCCTCTAAGGCGCGCCCACACGCGCAGGGCGACGAGGACGGGACATATGACGACAAAAACTGCGGCGGGGATATACACGAGGTGGACATTGTTGTCCTTGGGGTCGAGGCCCTCTGTGCTCATGGTCTTACCCGACATGATGGTGAGTGACTACTTGACTGTGGTGTCTGGAGTGGAGTGGGCCGTCACTCTTCACCACGGGCGTAGTCGAGGGCGCTGTCGTCTTTGTCGATCCAGTTGTCTAGTCCAACTCAAAAGAGCGTCGAGAGATGGGATCCGAGGTGGGAGAGGGTCCGGCAGGGCTCAAATAGCATCGCGTGCGCGGAGGGCCCTGGTGTATCTTGTACCGTCTATAATCTAGCGAGATCCGTGCGTGTCCGTGGGTGTCTCGTTCAGGGGTGCCAGCTAGCTGCACAGAAGGGCATTACATACGTGCGCCGAGAAAGAACTGGAGAAGATCTGCCCGAACGAGCACAGTAGTCTGTTATGGAAGAAAGCCTCTCAGAGAAGGATTGTGTGAGAAGGTAACCAGAAGCAACGCAACTGCTCCGTGTCACATCATCCTGTCGATGCGCCAATGCAAGATCATGGACGCTTGGATGCCGTATGGATCAACAGATGGCGATGGTGGTGGGCTGGTAGGCCATCAGAGTTCTTCAGCCATAGATCTCTGGCCGGTGAAAGGAGCCGAGGCGCTGATCACAGCTCGATTCTGATGAAGGGACTGGGTCCCAAGCAGGGGAGGACGAGTAGTCCCGCCGAGGAAGACGCAGTAATTATCCATGCGTACCAGTAAGTGGCCATGCTGTTCCTTCTCTTCCGCGCTTGGTCCAGTCTTCATTTCCGTCGGTTCAGCAGCCGAAGAAGTAACCAGAGTAGCTACCGTGACATGCCTTTTCGGCTGGAATCGTGGGCCACCATCTCCTCGATCGGTCTGATGAGATCTTTCCAGTCTGTTGATCGTCACTCGGTGCCCGTTTATTAGTGTAAAAGGCGCCAGTCCAGGCGTGAGGACACGCTACTTCCTTTGATGCTACGTACTCTGGCGTTCCATCCAGCCAAGACAATCCTGCAACGCGAGTGCCGTCGTTGCTTGCTGGCTGGGAACTTGAACCCCTGGTTCAGGCAAATGCAAGATTTTCAGGGGCCCGACGAGCTCGCTACCTGTTGAAGACGCGGACGGATCGTACGAGACACGCACGTATGATTCGACGATGGTGGCATGTCTGCTACGTACCTGATGAGAGGTTCACAGCTTCACAGGCGGTATCCATCAACGAGTGGCCGCCACACAAGCCCCTCCCGCTCGACGGCTGATCCATGATAGGGCCTGGCCTTGGCGGGAGAGCTACCGGAGTAGCTTACTGTCAAGGACTCAAGGTCGACCAGCAGTAGTGCCAGGGAGGCTGGCCAATGGGTCTGCGGGACAGGGTCGTGGTTTATTCTCAGACGGGCAATGCGGGTATCGCATCGTACAGCCCCGGGCCGGGAGGGTGGCAGGCATGTGAAGAGTCTGATCAAGATCAAGGTGGTGTGGTTGTCAAATCTCGGTCATGTCGGTACAGAGGAGCTTGTTTGAGTCTGCGCTGTCGAGCCAAGCACTGTCAGTCCGCATCTCAAGCCGCATCTAGCCTTTGTCCTCCCTTGAAGGAATCAAAAGGTCATAGCTTCCGGTGAAGCTGGAGCTGGACAGACGGTACGGAATCGAATGCACCGAGGGATCCATCTGTCAGCTCCAACTGGACAGTGAGTGACAGAGTGAGTGGTGCCTGGGATGTGCCCTGGACGGCGTCGAACGCTAACTTAATGTGCGCCGTGAGATGCGCGCCCATCCCAGTCGACGGTCGACGTGGTCTTCGGACTGGGAGCGCGGATCTCTTCCCCGTTGGGGGGCGCGGCAAGGGAGTCTCAGCTGCTGCAGAGGGACGGACCATGGAAGGATTTGATCAAACGAAAGGAAGGAGAGAGTGTTGGTTACATGTATGTACCTACGGTCCCGCAGTGCCTCTCCCTTCCTTATGCGGTCTGGCTCATCCGGATCGCTCGTGGTGCGCGATCTGGCCCCCCCATCCGTTGAAGAAATGAAATGTGACAGAGATCGTTGCACAACTTCACCTGTGGAGGGGGGGCCATTTGACAGCAAGGCTATCACATGTCGGCCTTTGATTTCCCCAGAACTTAAAGAATGAGCGCCGCCATCATTCTTCACCCTCTCCACCACACCAGACCAGACGTCGAGCGACTCGCCCAGCCAAGGCGCCTTGCGGGATAAGAATGGGCTGGCGAGCGGAGGATTTGCAAGCCACAAGCGAGGGGATCGCCCGGGAGCAAGCCCCGTAGTCAGCAGTGGGTTCTTTTGTCTTTGTCCAGTCCAGTGACTCCAGTCGCTTCTGAGTGCTGAGTTCTGACTTGACGTCCACTTTCAGGGGGCCTCCACTCACTCGGCCGCGAGGAGTTGACCACGGCCTCTCGGACAGTCGGACTCTCCCCCACTCGACCGCAGACGGACACGGCCCCGTTTCGAGGGACGAGCGAAAGGACGCAGACTAGCCTGGCCTGGCTAGCGGCCTGGTTTAGCCTTGCAAATCGTCGTAGAGGAGGAGTAAAAGGACCGACGGAAGTCGCCAGAGCAGCATGGGGATTGGGTAGGCCCATCAGCATCATCAGCTCGCGAATGTACATGTAACTAGCTGGATGCAACGAGTGATTCGGCAGAATGGACAGAAGCTCGGATTGTCAAATGAGAAGATTTTTAAATGAAGACAACTGTCCAGAGCTGGGCAGAGGGCCAAACACGAATTGACTCCCCTGCTCAGAGCGCGAGCATGGTCAGACGTCCTGGCGAGAGCCGCCTGGGCGATGGTCTCACAGTCGCGCAGCCACGCTGGATGGCCATCGTGAAACGATCACGCCCAGTCGGGAGCGACCGGGTGGCCGAGCCGGAGGCAATATTGTCCACCTTTCTTCCAAGTGCCGCCGTCCACAATTTTCAGTGTTGATGATGAGTCTCTCGGGAGGAGGAGGAGGAGGTTGGCTGCAGCATCTGTTGGACGGTACTGAACTAATAATTCATGGACTTGTCAATCCGAACCAACAGATGCAAGACAGACCCTTCCTGGCGCACATGCATGGCAAACACGTTTTTCGAAGCAGCACCGAAGCATTCATGTCCTCGGTTTCGTGTCTCCCTAAGATTACATGTAACAATGAGCTCTGGCAGGCCCCTGCACGCCAATTTTTGATCACACGAAGACGAGAACGCCCTCCAGCGGCCAGCCTCCAGGGCCTCGGAATTGGCCAAACTGCCAAGATCTCGTTTCGGATACTCAATCTCGTCGTTCGATGCCAGAAATTTGTAACATGTTCATGGCACTGGGTGAGATTTGAACACTGAGTGGCCTGGGATGCAGGATCTCTGGTATGAAGGTCCACCCTCGACTGCATAAGCGCATCCAGGGATCTTATCTAGTCGATGCGACGCCAGCGAGTGAGTGTCAAGCAAAGCGAACCAGCCAGCCAGCCAGCCAGCCAGCGTGAAGAGATTGACAGCAGCAGCACCGGATTGAGAATCGAGACGCGAGGCATTGATTGACATGGCGACGGCGAGACAGACGGCGAGACAGACACGCTGCTGCCCTCGTGGGGTTTGATTTGATTCTCCCTGGACGCGTCCCTGCGGCATCCTCCGCCGTCAATTGCATTTGGGATCGAATTGTTGCTCTCAAGGAAAGTGAATACCTTCTTCGCCCACGACAGTCCATTTTGGCCGTGTTTCACCCATTGAGCGCATCATTTAGTCCTCTTCTCTGCGTCTTGGCTCGACAAACGACCCCAGCGCGTCTCGTCCAGGGTCCAGCCAGCAGCAGCAGCCTTTCCTTTCCTTGGATAATTATTTGTATTCTCTGCATCGGTCGTACCCACCGAGCCGAACTGCACCTGGAGTCCTGGACACGGACACGGACACACCCCGGTTCACTCGCTCTTTGCCACCACTGAGAAGTCAGTCCACCACCACCACCACCAAAGACAGAGACCCCTTTCAACCACGCGCATCGATCTGCCCGACCCCCATATATAGCACGCAGGGGACCCTTACTCTTTTTTTCCTCTGCCTCGCCAGTTTTAGCTCACCAGCCCTCATCGTCTGTCTGTCTGTCTCCTCTCTTATTACAGCGACAGCCTGCCCACCATGACCACCATCGAGGAGAAGCACACCGTCGTCGACGAGACAGCGGTGCCGAGCACGCCCAAGACGGACGGCTCCTCCTCCGCCGCCGGCGCCGGCGCCCAAGACCATGAGCTGCCGCCCATCGACCCCAAGGCCGAGAGCAGGCTGGTGCGCAAGCTGGACTTGACCATCTACCCCGTCTTCTTCGTCATCTACCTCATGTCCTTCCTGGACCGCATCAACATCTCGAATGCCAAGATCCAGCACATGGGCGACGATATTGACCTGGACGGCCACCACTTCAATGTCGCCCTCTTTATCTACTATGTCTCGTACATCCTGCTCGAGATCCCGTCCAACATGGTCATCAAAAAGATGCGCCCCTCGCTCTACCTGTCCGGCCTCATGTTCATCTGGGGCATCATCAACATGTGCATGGGCTTTGTGCAGTCGTATGAGGCCCTCGTTGGTCTGCGCTTCATGCTCGGTATCTTCGAGGCCGGTGTCCTCCCGGGCATCATCTACGTCACCTCCATGTACTACAAGCGCCACGAGTACCAGAAGCGCATGAGCTTCTTCTTCTGCTCGACCGTTGTCGCTGGCGCCTTTGGCGGCCTGCTCGCCTACGGCATCGCCGACATGGACGGCATGGCCGGTCTGCGCTCCTGGCGCTGGATCTTCATCATCGAGGGCGGCATCACCGCCGTGCTCGCCATCATTGCCAGCTTTCTCATCATCGACTGGCCTGAGCAGACGCGCTTCCTCAACGCCGCCGAGAAGGAGCTGCTCCGCCGCCGCATGGCCCTCGACATGGGCGATGTGAGTCGCATGGACACCCTCAACCGCTTCTCCTGGGGCCTCATCTGGCGCGACTACAAGATCTGGTTGGGTGCTTTCCTCTACATGGGCGTCTCCGTGCCTGGACTCTCGGGCACCTTCTTCCTGCCCACTATCCTGCTCGAGTTTGGCTGGAAGGCTGAGGAGGCTCAGGTCCGCACCATCCCAGTCTACGTCTTTGCTGGCTTCTGCATGCTGTTCTCGGCCTGGCTGTCGGACCGCCTCAAGCACCGCTTCGGCTTCTTTGTCGTCGGCACCGCCATGGTGACCATTGGCTACAGCATGCTGCTCGCCCAGGAGGGCAAGTCGCGCGACTACAAGTTTGGCGCCATCTTCCCCATCTTTGGCGGCGCCTACATGGTCACCCCCATGTGCCTGGGCTGGGTCCAGAACAACGTGTCGGGCCACTGGAAGCGTTCCTTTGCTTCGTCCACGCAGGTCACCATTGGCAACATTGCCGGTATCATTGGCGGCAACATCTTCCTCAAGAGCGAGGCCCCCGTCTGGACAACAGGGTATAGCGTCGCCCTCGCCTTCATGTGGGTAGGCTTCGCCTGCGCCGCCTCCATGGCCGGCCTCATGTGGCGCGAGAACAAGAAGAGGGAGCGTGGCGAGCGTGACGAGCGCCTCGTCCTGCCCCAGGAGGATCTCATCAACCAGGGCGACGCGCACCCCAGCTTCCGCTTTACTCTCTAAGACTGGTCTTTTCTTGGAGATGAGGAGCGATATGTATGCCATCGAGGAGACGTGGATAGAGTGCAGAGGCGCGCACAGCCCAGGCTCTCCTGTATATCTCGAGCCGAGATGGCTGGTCGATAGTCGATACCAAGATAGACGTTAATAGCCTGGCGGAAAGCCTGGCATGATAGCATGGCTCTCCTGATTCCAGCCCCCTTGGCAAATCCCCTCCAGTGACTGTCCACGCAATGTTAGCAAAGCTTTCTCCTCGTCTACTCCGCTGCCCGTAGAAGAGACTCCTCTCTTCACCCCCTCACGCACATCAACCACCACCTTGCCGCTCCCCGACCCACCCATCCATGCGTCCGGCGATCCTTCATGGAGACCTGCGGCCCCATTCCAAATCATCTCCACCGCTGGCCCTCTTGAGTCTTGGCTTCCTGTCCGCCCGCAGGTCCAGGAACCCACTCAGGGTCACCATGAGGGGCTCTTCAGCAGCTGTGTGCTCGAGCCTCGATCCTGGACCCTGCGTCTGATTGCTCTTCCATTGCCTGTGGCCTATAGCTTGCAGCGGCAAAACGACCTCTCATCGCCCATCGTGCTGCTGCGTTGTGTGGGCTCGACTCTCACGACCAACCTCATTCCCTCCCTCCAACACCAACACCAAGATGACACGACAGCCCGTCTACACGGCGTCGACGGCCTTCTTCGAGGCCCTCGCGGCCGCGGGCGTCTCCCACGCCTTTGTCAACCTGGGCTCGGACCACCCAGCCATCATGGAGACCATTGTGCGCAGCCAGCGCGATCCCGCGCTCAGGGACAAGTTCCCGCGCATCATCACCTGCCCGTCCGAGGTATGTTGCCCTCACTCACCTCATCTGACCCTCACGCTCACTCCCATCCCAGATGGTCGCCATGTCCATGGCCGACGGCTACGCCCGCGTCACCGGCGAGCCGCAGGTAGTCATTGTCCACGTCGACGTCGGCACGCAGGCCCTCGGCGTGGCCGTCCACAACGCCTCGGTCGGGCGCTGCCCCGTCCTCGTCTTCGCCGGCCTCTCCCCCTTTACCTGCGAGGGCGAGCTGCCCGGCTCCCGCACCGAGTTCATCCACTGGCTCCAGGACGTCCCCGACCAAAAGGCCATCATCGGCCAGTACTGCCGCTACGCCGCCGAGGTCAAGACACCGCTTAACATCAAGCAGATGGTCAACCGCGCCCTGCAGTTCACGCGGAGCGACCCGGCGGGCCCCGCGTACCTCGTCGCCGCCCGCGAGGTCATGGAGGCCGAGATGGAACCCTACACCTTCCAGCAGGACCACTGGCGGCCCGTCGAGATGGGCGCGCTCCCCGGCACGGCCGCCCTCACCATCGCCCAGGCCCTCGCCTCCGCGTCAAAGCCGCTCGTCATCACAGGTTACTCGGGGCGCAACCTCGCCTGTCCCGCCCAGCTCGTCGCCCTCGCCGACACCATACCCGCCCTCCAGGTCCTCGACGGCGCCGGCAGCGACATGTCCTTCCCCAGCGACCACCCAGCCTGCCTCGGCATCAAGCAGGGCCAGCCCGACGACGCCATCCCCGAGGCCGATGTCATCCTCGTCCTGCACTGCGACGTCCCCTGGGTCCCGACCCTCTGCAAGCCGCGCGATGACGCCCGCATCTTCCACGTCGACATTGACCCCCTGAAGCAGGGCATGCCGCTCTTCTACATCCCCGCCGAGGCCCGCTACCGCGCCGACGCCCTCGCCACCCTCCAGCAGCTCAACGCCCAGTTCACGTCCGGCGCCGTCGCCCAGCCGTCCACGCAAGTCAAGACGCAGCAGGCCGCAGCGCGCCAGGCCGCCTTTGACGCCCGTCTCGACGCCATCCGACGCGCCGCCCAGCCTCATCCCGACGGCTCCTTTGGCACGGGCTTCCTCAGCAAGACGCTCGCCACCGTCTGCCCGGACGACACCATCTGGGCCGTCGAGGCCGTCTCCAACTCGGGCCACATCCACAGCAACGTCCGTCCCACCGCGCCAGGCCACTGGATCAACTGCGGCGGCGGCGGGCTGGGTTGGTCCGGCGGCGCCGCCCTCGGCATCAAGCTCGCGACCGACAAGCAGGGTAAGGCCAAGTTTGTCTGCCAGGTCGTCGGCGACGGCACGTACCTCTTCAGCGTGCCCGGCAGCGTCTACTGGATCTCGCGGCGGTACAACATCCCGGTCCTGACCGTCGTCCTCAACAACAAGGGCTGGAACGCCCCCCGCGTCTCGCTGCAGCTCCTCCACCCCGACGGCGAGGGCGCCAAGGTCAGCAACGAGGATCTCAACATCTCCTTCCACCCCACGCCCGACTACGCGGGCATCGCGCGTGCCGCCGGCGCCGGCGACATCCACGCCTTCAAGGTCAACCAGGCCAGCGAGCTCGAGGCCGTGCTCAGGGACGCCGTCGAAAAGGTCAAGGCGGGCACGACGGCCGTCGTTGACGCCCGCGTCATCCCGGGCAGCTAGCTGATACCACTCCCACCCCCAACCCGCCATAGAGTATATACACACACCAAATCATAGAGAACGCAGAGCGTCAGTCATTAGTTATGTAGCCTTTGAACCAGCCTACATATTCCTCAGTATCCTCCCCACACCACCCGCCTTCTTCCCCAGACCACCATAGCCCACCTCCACCACGCCCTGCGCAAACTGCCAGCCCTTCTTCTGGTCTGCCACCGGGTACTGCACCGCCGGTGGAATCCCCGTCCGCACACCCAGCCAGCCGAAGCGATCCTCGATGATGCTCTTCATATTACACAGGCCCCGCAAGCCCTCCTCGCCCGCGAACCGTCCGTAGCCTGACCCCTTGACACCGCCAAAGGGGAGCTGCACGGCGTAGTACGCCCCAAAGTCGTTGACGGCCACCATGCCCGCCTTGAGGCCCGACACGATGGCCTGCAGGGCCGGGTCGCGCTCCGAACCGTGCACTGACGCACCGAGACCAAAGTTGGGCGCGTTCGCAATGGCCAGCATGTCCTTTGCCGACGACGACGGGGCCCGCATCAGCGTCAGGATGGGGCCGAAGCACTCGTTCTGCGCAATGCGCATCGTGGGCGTCACGTCGACCAGCAGCGTCGGTAGGAAGTAGTGGCCCTTGGGGTACTCTGGGTGCGCGTACCGCTTACCACCGGCCAGGAGACGGGCGCCCTGCGAGACAGCCTCCGCAATGGCCTCCTCGAGTCGCGAGAAGGACGCGTCCGAGATCATGGCGCCCATGTCCGCATCGGGACCCAGCCGAATGGCCTTGACACGCGGCTCCAGCTTGGCCACCAGCGCGTCGTACACGGCACCACTCGCAATCACCCTCTCGATACCGATGCAGTTCTGCCCGGACGCCTGGAATGTGCCGCGCAGGATAATCTCCACGATGCGCGTGAGGTCCTTGGCCGCCGAGTCGAGCACGATAAAGGGGTCCTTGCCACCGAGCTCGAGCACGACAGGCGTCAGACTCTTGGCCGCACTGGTCGCGACATGGTGCGCCACCGACTGGGAGCCGATAAACGTGACGTGGCTGATGCTGGGGTGCGCCGTCAGGTGGCCCGCCGTCTGGGGCCAGCAGACGACAGTCTGGACAAGGGCCGGGTCGTGTCCGTGGGCAGCGAGGGCGCCTCGGACGACGTTGGCAAAGTACGCACTGGACCAGGCCGTGTTCTCCGAGACCTTGACGACAATGGCATTGCCAGCAAAGAGGGCGCTGATGACGGGGCCAATGAGGTTGTGAAACGGATAGTTCCAGCTGACGAGGGCGGCGACGACGCCCATGGGTTCATAGACGACCTTGTTCCGCTTGTAGGCCATGAGAAGGTTCGTCGGCCGCGCGGACGGTCGCAGCGCCCGCTCGCCGTGTCGGATGGTCCACTCGAGCTTCTCGACCGTCACCAGGATCTCGCCCAGCTGCGCGTCCACGAGCGTCTTGCCGCTGTCCAGGCCCGCGACGCGGCAGATCTCCTGCGCATTGTCCATGACGTGTCTCTTCAGCGTGCGGAGCACGGCGCGTCGCTGCTCAAACGTTGTCGTCTTCCACTGGACTTGGGCGGCCTCAGCGGCCGCGATGGCGCGGTCGATGCCCTCGGGCGTGGACGGGTTGACGAGGCCCAGCAGCTGGCCTGTGGCGGGGGCGTAGCACTGGATCGCGGAGCTGCCGGGGAGCTTGATGGTGGCCTCCTCGACTGTCTGCTTGCCGTCGTTCGGGGGTGCTCTCGGTGGGGGGATGGTGTAGCGCTTCGGACCGTTGGCGGTGGCTATGGCGGCTGCGTTGGCGACGCGGATCAGCACGACGCTGAAGCCGAGTGCAAGGATGGTGCTGGCAATCTGCACGACATAGAGGCTGGTTTCATGTCAGTATCTGATGGTGTGCGCACTGGTGTGCTGGCATGCAGCTGGGACGTATTTACGGGATGTTGAGGTTTGTCTGGATGTAGTCACCCCAGTCACGCCACAGCGTGAGTAGGAAGGGCTCCTCGCGTTCGGGCGTGTCCATTGTGGACGATGATCGTCGGACTGTGTCCTCAAATGGCGGTGACGCGTCGTAGGTGAGGTGGTGTGTGGATGGAGATTGATGGGAGAGCAATGAGGTCGCGATATCTTCACTTTGGAGTTGGAGTCGCAAGTGGGTCCCGCATCTCGACAACCCCTGCCAAGACATGCACCTCGACCTGACGCGATTCATTCACGTACAGCTTTCACTTAGACTTAAAGACAGCTGAGTTCAATAAAAGCCTTGTTCATCTCCAAGAAAAGCTATTATGTGGATGGTCTCCTTCTATATACAGCCCCGGTATCTATATCCTCCTCCTGCTAACCCCATCTCCTTCACCAGATACTCGAAAGTGACGCAGGAAAAAAACAAGTGAGTGACGCCGAAACTCAGCCTCTACAATGCAGTGATAGAAATGCCAGACTCCCCAAACAAAAAATGAGATTCGTGCGGTAGGCCCCGGTGGCTTCTCCCGAGACCTCCTGCGAGGTGGAACGCCCTACGCAAAGAGGTGACACTCTTTTGCGTGTCTCTTGGTACTTTTTCTTTTCCAGCGTTGCTTGACCCTTCGTCTGTGACGAGACGTCTCAGCTGGCTTGGGCAGCGACTCGTAGATGGTGAATTCATGCAGATCGTGAATGCATGCCGATGCAGCATCCTCCAAAGGAGAAAGCAAAAGACTTCTCAGAAGCGTGACGAAACAGACAGACAGAAAAGGAGTGGCCCGCCCCAGGACCACGTGGTATATCGATGCGGTTGCGCAATGGTATCTTCAAGTGTTGTACAATGACAAAAAGGACTCAGTCGCTGTCATCGTCGTCGATGAGGAGTTGGTGGTGGTAGTGGTGGTAGTGGTATTTGGTGTTGGTGTTGTTCATCATAATGTAGGTGTACGGTCGTGACATGCCGCGCTTCAACGATCGCTAATTGTGGGCGCTCTTGGTCAACGACAGCCCGCGCAGCCGTGGTCGGAACCGTCCGACCGCCGAGTGCGACGACTCGATCCGCGACAGCCGCGCCGCCGACGTAAAGTCGTTGCTCGCCTCGAAGCTCGGCCGCACGCGGTCCATCGAGGCGCGTATGCGGTCATACGACGGCCGCGCCCGGTCGACGGACGGCCAACCCGCGCGGTGTCCTAGCTGCCCTTGCTGGTCCTGCTGCCCGGGAATCTCCAGCGACATGCGGTTCATCGTGTAGCCCGTCGAATCACTATTGTTCTGGCTGTGCTGATGCGTCGTCGTCCGAGTCACCGTCGATGGAGGGTAGATGGGCCGCAGGTCTTCGTCGACGCTGCCAAAGGCCTGGTGCCTGGGCTTCTTGTTGTTGTGGTTGGAGCTGTCCGTGGACGACCCCGAGCCGGCTGTCTTGTTGTCGCCCACAACCTCCTTGTCCAGGGGCGTCGACGACAGATGTTTGAACATGCCGAGCCGCTCCTGCTCGCGGATAATGTCCACGTCGTACGGAAAGTACACCTTCTGCACCGACTTGACCACGAACCGCGGGAAGAGACACATGATGGGCACCAGGAAGAACACGGCCCAGAACGACAACTCGCCATACACCTCGGCGGCCGCGCGGTAGTAGAAGCCGGACGCGCTCTCGATGGATGTGTAGATGCCGGTGAAGAGGAAGATGAACATGTCGCTGATGAACACCACCAGCAGCAGAATCCAGTCCCACTGGTAAGTGTTCATCATGATGTATCCGTTGATGACAAAGACGGCGGGGTGCGCCACATACGCGCCCAGACGCATGCGGTCCGCAAGATCCAGGCCGTTTTCGGTGACAGGGCGGGCGGCCTGGAAGAAGAGGTACGGCACAAAGAAGCAGATGACCGACTGGTACAGCCCATCGGACATGTACAGCCTACCGGTTGTTAGCGAGCTGTTGGGAGTTCAAACTCAAAGGGAAGATACGCACCAAAACTTGCGCTGTGTCCACTCGAGACGCTCAATGCCACGGCGGTACAGCTGCGGCACTGCGAGTGAGACCTTGTCCGAGACGTCCTGATCAAACACGCCCATGAGACCGACGGGCACCGACGTGAACACGACGTTGAAGAGCAGAATGTAGCTGTAGTCAAAGAGGTACGTAATGTCAAAGTGGCAGTAGATCATCCACCAGAAGATGGCAAACGTCCACACCACGTTCTTGTAGAAGAAGTTGCTGATGCTCTCGCCCAGCCGACGGTACGACCAGCGGCCGTGGACGAGCACCAGGCGCTGCAGGAAGCGGAACTGCGCAATCGCATAGTCGGACGACATGGCCGCCTGGCGACCCTCCACGCCGGCGATGCCGACGCCCACGTCGGCTTCCTGAATCATGGCCACGTCGTTGGCGCCATCACCAATCGACAGGGTCATGACGTCGAGACCATTCTTCACCATGGCCACCACGGACGCCTTCTGCGCCGGACTCACGCGGCAGCACAGCACCGACCGGCATTGCTTGCAGAGCAGCAGGAACTTCTGTCTAAGACGTTCGTTGAGGACCCAGCGCAGGGCGTACCCATCAATCACAAGACCGTGGGTCGGCGGCGGCGGCTCGTGGTTCTTGAGGGCGGCCTTGAGGTCGTGATCGCTTCCCTCGAGGCCGAACGCGTGCAGGTACCGGTCCAGCTCCTTCTCCGCTTGCTCATACATGGCCTCCTCGTTCACCTCCTCACCGTCGCCCTCGTCGATCTTGAGGTGGATCAGATCCATCGAGTTGTTGAGGAGATTGCAGGAGAAACCAATGTTGATCGCCGTCTCGACCTTGTCGCCCGTCAGCACCCAAAGCTTGATGCCGGCATCACCCAGGATCGCAATCGTGTCCGGGACGCCGTCCTGCAGGCGATCCTCAATGGCAGTACCGCCCAGGAGGTACAGGTCCTGCTCAATCGTCTCCGCCACAGCCTCGAGCTTCTCCTCGCGCTCGTCCAGGGCGGCGGCCGCGGCGTCGTGCTCCTTCTTCCAGGAGCGGTATTGTTCCTCCGTGAGCTCCCTCTCGGCGATGCACAGCGTGCGCAGACCCTCCCGGGCGAACAGCTCGAGGTGGTCCGCCGTCTCCTTGCGCAGTTCCTGCTGCTCGCCCCTCTTCAGGCGGGCGTAGATGACAGAGTCGGCGCCCTTGCAGATGAGCTTGATCTTGCCGTCGGGCATGCGCACGATGCAGCTCATGCGCTTCCGGCTCGAGTTGAACTCGATCGTGTTGAGGATCTGGTAGTGACGGTCGTCGCCCATCACGTTGAGGTTGATGCCGTCGCTCGAGTGGCCGAGCACGACGAACCCCATGTCGCGCGCCGTCGCCACCAGCGCCTCCTCGTCGGGCGACTGCGCCTTGAACTTCATCTTGGGCGGGTCGTCAAAGGACCGCTCCGCAATGACCGTGTGGCACAGGGCGAGCGCAAGCATGAACTTCTCATTGGCCTCCTGCTGCTCCATGCCTGACTCGCCAGAGAGATCCGCGACAAAGTCGGGCGCGATAAAGGTGATATCCTCGTCGTGCAGATACGGATTGTCGTTGATCCTGCGCAGACCGGCCAGGGCGCGCACCTTGGCGTCCGCAATCTCGGCGCGGATCTTCTCCCCCTCCGCCTCCACGTCGACGCCAGCGCGCTTTTGCATGCCGGCCTGCGCCTCGGTGTACGCCTCGCCATATGGCTGACCGTTGATGGAGGCCTTTTTGAACTCCATAACGTTCTGCGTCAGGGTGCCGGTCTTGTCGGAGAAGATGTACTCGATCTGACCCACATCGTCGGAGATGTTCCAGGACTTGGGGATGCAGGGCTGGTCGATCGGCTCGTAGTACATCTCGACATCGCTCCAGATGAAGATGGCCTGCAGCGTGCGGACGATCTCCAGGGTGATGTAGAGCGAGATGGGAATCAAGTTCTGGAGGCAGATGAGCGCGGCAAAGAAGGTGATGAAGCCACTCATGGAGGGGCTACCACCGATGGATCCAAAGTCGAAAAAGTACAAGGACGAGTCCGTCTTGGCCCATGACACTCCGTTGACAATGGCGCAGATGAGACACATGAAGAAGAGGATGACAAAGTTGCAGATGACGCTAAAGTTCATCTCGCGCGCAATCCTCGAACGCTTGGTCGGCGTGATGCCGGCGTTCTGCATGATCTTGGTGTCGTGCCCGGTGAAGACCACGACGCCCAGCACCCACTCGGTGTTCCTCAAGTTGCAGCCGCGCAGGAGCATGTTGTCGATGGTGATGGGCTCCGTCATCTCCTCGGGCTCGCCGCCGAGCTCAGGGATGGCCTGCTGCCACTTGATGGCACCGTTGTACTTGTACAGGTTCGGCTGCGGGAGTTCACTCTCGATCCTGAACTCGGCCCTCTCGCAGTCGCGCGCGTGTTTGAGAGGCCGTCCGCAGCGTAGGGCCTGGCGTACCTTGAGATTGGTCTCGCCATCCAGGTTCTTGGTCTCCACATAGCAAGCACCATCGGGGTCGGATGTGGAGAGGATGATGATGTCGGCCGGCATCTCGTCATCGCTATACAGACGCACAAAGTCGCCCACGTTGATGCTTTTCCAGGTGTCCTTCTTGAAGCGAGCGCCTTGCACTGGTCGCTGATAATTGATGACGTCGCTCGTGAGATCCTGCAGGGCCTGCGCGCGCCGCGCGTCTTCGTCGTCTGGCAGTTCGATGCGGATGTGCGGCGTAGAGGGGGAGGGTACGGGGGTCATCTGGATATCATTGGCGGCAGAGTGGAAGGAATCGCGGTTGCCAAAAGGCGAAGCCAGCGAGTCGCGAATGTTCCTCTTGGTCCGCTGCGTCTCGATGGATGCACGGGGCTCCTCTTCGGGCGGCGCAAGCTTGAGCTCCTTGCGGCGAGCCATCTCCTCCTTCGCCTTCTTGGACCACAGGCTTTGGATAGCCCTCCAGATGCCGCCAAAAAAGGTGGAGGTGGCCTTTTTGAATTGACGCCATGGGCCAACCTGATCGTCCGATACATTGACGTTGTTCCAGTGGAGAAGGCGATGCACCGTGGCGTTGTTGAGCTCAATATCGAGGATTGTTCGGCGGTAGTCCTCAATGGCATCTTTGATCGCAGTGACCACCACAATGAAGATGAGTGGGACCGAGTTGAGTCCTGGGTTCACGCCACCAAAAATGGGAAAGAACTAAGAGAGAAATGAGTTAGTCGCGGGCGTGCGTGGTCTTGCTTGCACAATTGAAATACGCACCACCAGGATGACGAGGAATAGGAAGAACACATTGGCAATGTTGTGGAATTGAAACCACAGGTTCTTCGGGATGAACGATAGCGGCGTGTATTTGGCGGTGCGGATCTTGTTTCGAGGATATGTCAGGATGGGGTTGCCTTCCTCGTCCTTGAGATGGTCGGGTAGGGGAATGTTGAAAAAGACGGTCCTGCTGGCGGCCTCGTCCTCGTTCTCCTCATCGTCTTCATCGCCTTGGTCACCCACTGACGCAGCCTGGTTTTGGGCCTCGGGGTCCCGCTGATCGCCGTCGTTCTTCTCGTTCGACCCCCTTGTTTTCGCTTGCCGATCGAACAAGGCTTTCCGTTTCGAACCACCACTCTTGACCGTCATCCTCCGCGTGGCCCATCTTGATCGTTGTGTTCCCGAGTCTGTAGGCTCTAGGGCGCCCGGGTCTGCCGCGGCCGAATCGGGGTGGAGTGAGTTGCTCATGTCGTCGGCTCTCGAGGACTCGAGAGGGAAGTGGGTGGTGAGTAGGTCGCGGGCAAGCGCCCGTTCAGCCCCGAGTTGTCAGCCAGAATGCGAGGTTGCTGTCGTGCCGTGCTCGCAAACGAGATCGTGGATACTGCGATACTTCGAGACACGGAGGCGGATAGCCCGTGATACGGGGGTACAAAGTAGCCCCGTGAGCCAAAGGTGGTGGATGATGCACAGTCAAGTCGCGCGATGAGAAAGAAAGAAGCGTCTTGTTTCTCGCTGCTGTGTCGTCGGCCAGCGATGAGCGGCGTTGTGGGAAATTCGTGGACCGGAATCCGTGAGGGTGGACGGACAGCGCGGCTGGTTGCTGAAGGGGGAAAAGTTGGGACAGGACGCGGGATGGTTGGATGGATGGATGGATGAGAGTGGTGACAATGAATGGCGGCGGGCAGGCAGGCTGGCTGGCTCCGACTCACCAGAGTCACCACTCTGGTTCACGCCTCACAGGAGGGCGAGGAAGGGGTATCCGCACGGGACTGGAGCGGCAGGGTGGAGTACTGTAGGTACGTACTCCATACAGGCCATCTTTCCGTGCCTACAGCGGACTCCGGCTCTGTGAATGGCCCCTATGCTTGGTCGTTCAGGCCATTTGTCGAGGCCCGGTTCCCGGACCTTCCGACCAACATGTCTCTTTGGGCGGCCTGCACGCCGCTATAAGAAGCCTATAACTGTGCTGTCAACACGCACTGAGAGCGCAGATTGATTCATAAGCAGGCCGCCGGCTTTAAGCCACTCGCCTTAAAAAGCCACCTCCCGTCCTGTCATCCATCCATCCATTTTCCATAATAGAAGCTCGGGCTGCATTTCAGAGGCGGGCTAGTCAGCCCAATCGGTCATCACTGACTCGGACCCCTATTTTAGCCCATCGCGAGCCCGAGGCTCGACTTTGGCCTACCTAGTACTAAAAGAACTGTATTAAATCGACCGTCAACAGCCTAGACTGACCAGGAGAACATCATCATCCCCATCCAGTATCTGCAGTACATGGAGGGTTGATGATCGTGGGTGCGTTCCACGCTGCCATGCAGGCTTCGCCACAGCCAATTTCAACTATCAATCTGTCGTTTCAAGGTCCAGCGTTGGCGTTGGCCCCGTGCTCAACTCCATACGGTATCCGAACCGCCCCTTTACTCTGCACCATCTCATCTGTATGTCCGCACAGATGAATGAGCAAAGTTGAAGTCTTGCAACACGCACAAAAAACACTGACAAGCGCTGACATGGCGTTCGGTATGCTGACACTTCCCGTCCTGCCTCGACTATCGAGTCGGACTCCTAATTATAAAGCAGCGTCTGCCGTCATGCGGGCCCGCTAGTCTAGTCTAGCTCGTGCTGACAATTCTTAGAAGCCGAGCGCACTGTTTTTTTAATGCCGGTCAAGCAGGCACTAGGTCCCTTAACTCCAGCCTCACCACGACGCATTGATGAGGCATAGCATAGCATTGCGTCGCGCGCGCACGCGCGTTTCATTCCACATTAAGCTTATAGAAATGGAGCAATTCGCAATCGTCGCCAGCGAGCCTCCTACACTTGCAATTCAATCCTCCAGTGCTACTCCGGCTCCAAAAGTGCTGGCAAGAGCCCGTCGTTCGGGCCTCGCGTTTCGCGGTGTCTCCATCGTGGGCATTCGGGGCCCCGAAGGGTCCGACGCACTTGTGGACGTGGTAAGAGGCCCGCGACTGCGTGAAATCCGTATGGATAAATTGCATTTGCATCCACCGTCGGCGTGCATTAATCAAATCTTCACGTCTAATGCTGACAACGAGCCTGTCTGAAATTTCAGTTAAGCTCACTTGCTTTCCCGTCCCAACCACGCGCGCTGGCTGGACTACCTAGTACCTAGGAATGCCACATGCCTTCACCAGCAATGCTCCCCACAACTTCACGAGCCATTGGAGAGTTCTGCAGTCGTCTGCAATGTAACGATATTGCTGATCAACGCTGCGTGTTTACACAAAATACCTTGCAGAAACGGTGGGGCTTGTCGCACACTCCAGTTCCAACTTCCTTGACCTTCCTGCACCGCACCGTATCCCGGTAATTGTCGCGCCTGGCCTCCGTCCTCCCCTTTTTGGCCGTCCAGCATCCAGAGCGGGAGGAGAGTGCGATTGAATGACCGTGCCACGCCATGTTGACGAATTGCGAAACCGCCCGGCGTTCACTGCCACAATCAGCCCTACATGGCGTCGCAAGTCAAACGTCAGCATAATCAAAACATCAACAAAGCTCGAGAGTTGACCCCTTTCTTGCCAAATCCGAGCATGACTTTCCGGAGTTGTCAAATCCGCCGTGATGATACGTGTGCAGATCCCCTAATCCTACAGACTACCTACAGTGTGCGTCCTACCGCCGATCGCAGATCAGCATAAATGACAAGCAATGTTTGAAGATTATCCAATGCTTTGTGTCTGAGATTCTCACGTTTGAAGCATGGACCCCGTCACTGAAGCTCCAGTCAACTGCAACACACAGCCTACGCAATCCTCAAAGCCTAGTCTCGTGTGGAAAGCTGCCTCCCGCCAAACTCCGCACGCGACCATCATGTTCCGAGATCATCGCGATCCCAACGCGCCAAGCGCACACCGCACCAATGATGCTTGACGATATCCCTGTCTAGGCTTGTCTCAGGGGAAATAAGCTTCGCGGGTAAATCTACGTCGGCTCTACAGGGTGGCCTACCCTACGGGCTGAAGTTGGTCCCTTTTTTTCACCACCACCTACGTATATGTAACTCGCAAGCGAGCATGCCTACTCCGTAGTCGAGCACGGCTTGATGATGTACTGGAACTGAGCTCTTTACACCGTGGCAATATGCCCAGTGGTCTTTGCAGATTCTAGGCTTCAAGTCCGAGCTATGTGGATATCATCTTTGACCGGGTCAGCTCGTCTCAACTTGTGGTCAAAAACGGGCGCACAGAGTACACGAGGATCGTTTCATGCTATGGAATGACTATATTCCTTGGTCGCAGCAGTCTGACAGGTGATCACTTGGCAACGTTGTTCACTCTGCAAGAGTGCCAAAGTGACAGGCCATGACCCGTGAGGTCCGATGAGCCTGAACTCACTGGCACGACAACACAGTTCACATGACACACCCAAGCAAGCATTGCACACAGATCCATTGACACCTCAAAGTATATCTATCGGGGTAGATGGCTAATCGATCACCAAGCCGCCGTAGCCTGAGGCTGCTGCTCGACAGGGGCAGAGGAAGTTGTACCCCAGACATCACCTCCTGCATCGTTGATGTTGGTATCGCCTCCCCACGCGCCACCTCCAGCACCTCCAGCACCACCATCTGCTTCATCGCCGGCCTGCGCTTCGGTCTCGTCAAAGTCAGATTCGGTCTCAAACTTGACAGTTTCCTTCGTCATGCCGGCGGGAAGGTAGTCTTGGAGGAAATCGGGAATCTCCTGGCCAGCTTCAAGAAGCGTGCGAGCCAGCACGTCAGCCATGGGCTCATCCCTATCACCGAAGAAAGATGTCGCCAATCCGTTGCGGCCAATGCGACCTGTGCGACCTGGTGTCAATTAGCTTCTGCTCCATGTATGCCATCCCAAACACTTACCAATCCGATGCGTGTACTCTTCAATGCCGCCATAGTCCATGCTAGGCAACTCCTAGTTGATAACATGTTGGACGTTGTGGACATCGATGCCACGAGCAGCCACACCTGTGGCTACGAGAATTGGAGCGTTTCCGGAGCGGAAGCGACGCATCGCAAACTCACGGTCGAGCTGCGACCGCTGGCTCGTGATAGAAACCACGGGATACCCCCTGTGGAAGAGGTAGTCCTCGACGTGGTCGACAGAGAAATGCGAGTTGCAGAAGATGATCGTTCGCACGCCAGTGATGGCGTCGAGAAGCGCCACCAAGTTGTCGTGCTTCTCTTCCTTGGGAACCTCAATGATGCGCTGGCGGATGTTGGCCGTCGTGCTGCCCGCGCGACCAACTCGGAACCTGACGTGGTCTTCGGCCAGGTATTCTTTGGCCAGGTCTCGGGCCGCCTTGGGGAACGTCGCAGAGAACATAACGTAGCGCATGGCACCAAGCTGTTGCTGTGCGTTCAAAATCGGGCTGAGCTCATCGTGCCAGTCGTCATGAAGCATCTCATCAGCTTCATCAATCACCACGTACTTGAGGCGGTGGAGGCTCAGAGTGCGATCAGCACGTACCACGAAGTCCTTGAGACGTCCAGGGGTACCGATGAGGACATCACAGCCGCGGCTGAGAAGCTCCCGCTGGGCGTTCATGTGACCACCGCCGTAGACGACCGCTGGGCGGAGCATGGAACGGTAACAGAACTTGCGGGCTTCGTTGAAGATCTGGATGGCAAGCTCTCGTGTTGGCACAATGATGAGAACCAGAGGTTCAGCAGTGACGGCCATTTGTGAACCCGGATCTGGCCGGACACCTGCCCATTTCTTTGCCTTGCCCATGAGTTTGCTCAAGATGGGAATCATGTAGGCTGCGGTCTTGCCCGAACCTGGAGAAACGTCAGTCTGGTATTCAGAGAGGAGATGTCGAGATACACATACCGGTCTGTGCAATGCCAATCACGTCGTTGTTCAAGACAATGGCAGGGATCGCGTACTGCTGGATGGGTGTCGGATCCTTGTAACCCGCCATCGCGATGTTTTCAAGCATCGCGGGATGCAAACCAGCATCGGCAAACTTGGCGACTGGCTTGATTTGGGTAGGACCCTCTTGGATCACAGCAACCTCCGAAACCCTGCATGCGTTAGTTGGTCCTGAGAAAAGCTCAAGAGACTCACTTCGTATAGTCAATGCCATCAAGACCACGGTTTTCCTCAGGTCCGAAGAGATCATGTTCCAGGCTTTGGTCGCGGGGACCGACGTCACCGTACTCTTCGCACCACTTGTATACACATGCTTCAGCCGCAGATACATGAGCTGAGCCGTCCATAGGAACGTCAGGCACGGTCCAACCAGCGGCGGCGGGAGCGTCAGTGGTGGGCAGCGCAGACAGCCCGTGGGGGTTATCTTCATGATCGACGTTGGTAGACATTGTAAGTGAAGTGGCTTTGTTCAGAGAAGGAGTAGAAAGGTCGAATGCTAACGAAGTGGTTCAAGAGAAGGTCAGGAAGATGATGATAAGGAAAGAAGAGTTTGGCGGAGGGGGGGAGCTTATATACGTGAGAAGAAGGGCATACGCACACGCGCCTGCCTCAAAGAAAACAACAAGGGGCATGTTTCTACCTTACTAGTAGCCAGCGCAGCGCAGCATCAGTGAACGAGGCTCTCGTCTGATGTTCACTGGATGTGAGCGCGTTCACAGAAGATCACGGAAGCTAGAGTGGGGCAGAACTCAGGAGACTCCTCCAATAGAGGAAAGAGAATGCAGCGACTGATGCTTAGATCATCCTGGTTGGACACTCCCCAAGGACAGACTAACACCCCTTCTGTCTCTCAAAGAATAAGAACCACTCGAGATCATAAAGCCACTGTTCAGATTTGCAGAGATCTGAGGTGTTGTCAAGTGTCTATTCATATTTATTAGCAATTGCAAGTAATGGTGATGTCTCAGGGGTATTGGCAGACTCAGCACCACAAAACAAAGCGCTGCCCAGGAGACTTGAGCAAAGGAACGAATGTGCTGGCATGCAGGCCTGGAAGCCTTCTTTGTCAACGCAGCCAAGACAAGCGGTGATATGCAACTGCCCGGACGCGCATCAAGGCAGATAGGTGAAGTGTCGTGTAGTCGGCCGATTAGGCACTATCTGCATTACTGTAGCCGACATGGCGCAGAACAGGCAATTGATGGACAATCCCAAGCACTGCCATGGCAAGACTTTCGGTATTCTGACTGTTTGGGCAACATGCAAGCCCTTACGTTCCAGAGTCTAGTCGAGCACAGCATTGCCACGAGAACCCGTTCACATCTACAACACAGCTTGAACCAAAGGTTGTCACCATAAGTCTAGCAGATCCTCTGTATCCATGGCACCCAGAGGTTCATAGTCCCCCATACCCATGTCGCTTCTCAGGAGCTGATCCAAGCCCGCCGCAGCTCTGCCAGACGTGCCGCCCTCCTTTTTGGCCGCCTCGACCCCTTTCACAACATGTGTTAGAAATCTTCGATGGAACACCCTTTGCCTTGACTCTCGGTCCGCATACATCTCGCCATCCTCATCCCTCCGCATGCCCGTCAGATTGAGATATGCAAAGGCATTCGGGTCGCGAGGTAATCGGTAGAGATGATCCCAGTCGCCTTCGTCCTCTGCCACAGCCTCTTCTGGAACAAAACCTGCCGCGAGAAACTTGGCGAGAATCTCAATAGCGCGCGACTGGTTGAGCGAAGCTTTGCCTCCTCGCACGGCGGCTCCCCGTCCGCCAGACGACCAGCCGTCCTTGCCTGCAGCCGCAGACCAACCGAGCATGGCACAAAAGGTGTTCAGCGTCTTGATCCAGCCCCCCGGGCATGAAACCAAATCAACATCGGCAGCATCGAGGAGCCACTCCATAAAGTTCAGGGCATCGTTGCTGATGTCGGCAGAGAGATGCGTCAAGCCGGCCCTGATGAACATGGTCGCCTGCTCCACAGCATACCGCACTTGCTCGCCCGGTAATTGCTCGAAAAGTTTCAGTAACTGCTTCCTCACCGGAGTAGAGCTGTCTGTGATCAAGGGGAGGAGTTTGGCGAGGAGGGTGTGCGTGCCGACAGGGTTGACCGGCGGTTGCTGGCTCAGTTGACCAGTCAGATGCGCCAGTCCTTCTTGTCGTTGTTTGTCCGATTTTGACGATGACGCCACGGACAGACTGTGCTTGAACTGTTGGATCACATCGGGTGCAGTTGTGGAGAGGGACTGCTGTCCCATGACAATCGCTACCAACGGTCAGTTTGAGATGAGACTACAAGGTGAACGTGAAGGCTCACATTTGGCCTTGAAACTGGTATCGGTGACATTGGAGGCTTTGGGTTTTGCTTTGCCGACCTTGTACTTGGGTTTCTGCATTGAACGGTCAGGTTAATTCTCTTGAGATGGACGGTAAACTCACCTGAAAGTCCGCCTTCTTCTCCTTCTTCCTCTTAGCACTTTTCCCCATGTTGGCGGTTCAGCAAGTCTGTCAATATTCTTAGAAAGTAGTGAGATATCGTATGACAAGAAAAAATGTCTGATAGAGTTTAAATAGCACAGCCAGCATATACTGGGCTAGAATGATTTTGCTTGATGTATGTGAAGGTCCGTGTGCCGTCGCTGTCGGCCTAAATTTTAGCGGTGTAATGTGGCAGAATCGTTCTCGACGTGGGGGATGGGACGGTGATCCCCATTGAAGCGTGACGCGACTCGAGAATGGGAACCACTGCCTCCACACCAGCCGCACCTACAGTCCGTACTGCAAACCCTCTACTGTCGAATCTACGATCTACGACCCTTGCATATTCATGATGGCCGACCCTTCGTTGGTGAGCGAACAATCGAACCCTTCGTCGCAACACCGTTGGCTCACCTAGAGACAAAGCCGAATGGCAGAGCCGCGTTGGATGAAATGCTGGGCCGCCTGTCGAGGAAGCCCGGCTTCAAGGCCAGCATTGTGCTCGATCGAACGACAGGCTCTATGATAAAGACGACCGGCGATCTGTCTGCCTTGCGAACGTCCAAGTCGCGAGACGAAGCGACGGCCGCATCCTTTTCCAACGAGGCACCCGCGGCCGAAGAGAGCGAGTCCAAGGGCATCGAGGATTTCGCGGCCATGGTATGGAACTATGTCAATAGCTCCGGGCAACTTGTACAAGAAATGGACACAGACGTGAGTATTGAAGACTATGACAATGAGCACCTTGTTGAGATGGTGGCCAGGACGAGCTGAAGCTCCTACGATTGCGGACGAAAAAGCAGGAAATCATGATTGTCCCGTACCCGAAATACATTCACACGGTCATCCACGACACGCCACCCGCCTGATGGAGTTTTGCTCCTTCTTTCTTCCCGCGCGTGGAAGTTCACCAGCCGCCAAGGAGACCTACAGCCTCGTTTCGAGCACCGACTTCTGGATGTGCATCAATACAGCACGGGCCCAGCCACTCAATTTCACTCAGTCAAGGGATAGACCGACCTCACTGGTTGCCCGGTGTTGGAAGAGCTGGCACTCAGACATGGTCGCACGACGCGACAAACCAGCGACAGTGGTGTCAGCGTCGGCGTACACGAGGCGGTTTGATCAAGCGAGCAACATGACCTAGATGCACTGTTTGTTTTCCAAGATACCCTGAATGAAGATACCATAAAGACACCATGGGCGGCGAAGGAAGCAGCAGCGTCATGGCAGAATTGCGGTTGTGGCCCCCTGCTTGGTTTCGAAACCCTGCGATAATGAGCAATCAAGATCCATTTTCTGGCGATTGCGTCAAGGTGCGTAGATCTCGCAGCAAACCGCAAGCCACCTTGTGCCTTGTTCCACGCGGAAATTGTGGATTGCGCATAGATGATTAAACCAACGCGAACCATCTATATGTACAAACGTTCCTCCTGGCAAATCGAGCAGTGGGCTTGTCTCGATGCTCTGTCTGTAGACTGTTGTCTCGTTGAGCCGCTTGGCCTTCTGTCGCCAGCAAGCCAAAGCACGAGAATCTCCACCGAAAACAGCGCTTCCGAATTGGCGAATCGATACGTACGGAAACTGCTGCTGCGGCCCGTGACACCCGGAGCCTTGGCGACGTATCGGTTCCTCTAAGCCTCGGGTCGCGTTTTGGAGATGGCCTCACTCTGGAGGCGGCGCTCTAGATCAGCTCGGATGTCAACCTCGAGCCATCGCTCCCAAGATCCAGGAAACGGCCAAATCGAAAACCAAGAGGATAGCAAACCACGACGAAAGTCTATCCAACAACTTTGGGAGGGGCTTATCCACCACCAACGGAAGCGGGGAAGCTCGAGCTCTCCAACTCCAGAGGCGGTTGTCAGTGCCATTCCAGGGACCTCCAATGCCGTAATTGAAACTGTGAGACACCATTTTCCTTGTTCAACTTACCTACCCAACATCTCTTTCGACTCGTCTTTCAAGTTAAGGAGACTGGCCCCGGCCCCCCCAAACCTACAAAGGCTAGGTCATCCGCTTGACACTGAGGAGGATACTCATTGCATGGACCCTGTTTCCTACACGATCAGCTCGGCCCAGTTGTGAGTGTGTGGGTCACGAGGGCATCACTGGCTCTCGGCTCTCAACAACGAACCACTTCTTTCATCCAAGGGTCCTCGAATACTGCGCATTGAGTCTTGGACTTTACTTCACCTTGGCTCCTGAAACGCCCTTTGATCACAATCGCGCTCCTACTTCCTGGCTCTAACGTGTGCGTCTCAGACTCCAACATCTACAGCGCCACCCCCGCCATCGTCATACCGTGACTCGCCAGACAAGCCACTGCCCACGCTTCCTCCCTCAGACGAGGTCATCGACACGCCAAGCTCCAGCCAAGTCGACGATACCACGTCCAATGCCTTGCCCAACGGGGCAGTGATCAGACCTGACGGCACCATGGCAACGACGCTCGACGAGAATGACATTGAGAAGCTCTTCTCCGGCGCTCCTCAATTCTATTGTCGCGCAGAGAGCCACTTCCCAGGCGCGCCTCATCCGAGTGTAGCGTTTCCTTTTGACGAGGAGGTAGAGATCAGAGACCTGTCTGACCATGTTCAAATCGAAGACAAGGCATGGAGCGGGGTGACGGCGTGGCCGCACCTGACAAGGGACCTTAACCATGATGCAGCAGCCAGGAAATCGGCCGAGAGCCGCACCAAGGCTCATTTCCATGTGCGATGTCGCGAGAGACCCAACATGCTGAGCATGCAGGGGCTAGAGAAGGGCACAATGGGCTTCCAGGCCGCGCTTGAACTGCCGGTGGGCGACTCACTGGAAGAAGAGCAGTTCGGCTTTGAGAGCGTCGGCACCAAGGCCAAGGCTATCATCGACGCCCGCGCGCGGATGCTGGCTCACTCCGGCTGGCTAAGGCGGCTCCCAGAACCGGAGATTATGCATCGACTGGAGAGAAACGGGGAGATTTATCGGAACAACGACATGCGGAAAAGACCGTCCGTCGAAACGTACAACGACCTCTTTCATAGCTTCATGAGACCATGCGCGACACCTCTAGACAAGCAAGACCATTACAGTCTGATCAACCAGATCAACGCCCTCGTCAAGTGCCTGGCTACTGCTAATGTCTGGATTGACCTCTCGAGGGTCGAGTGGCGCATACGCCTGGGTCAGGTGCTTTGGGGCCAGTCTGGGGGCGATGAGCTGGACGATGCTACCGAGATTCAAGATGCCGCTAGCGCGAGTGAGAGAGCGGAAGAAAAATACTGGCTTCTCATGCAGGTTCTTGTGTCGACCGAACTGCTGATCCGTCTGGACGCCATCACGGAGGGCGAGGCCAATGGTGTCGAGTACTTTCGGCCTGTGGACGGGCTGTACTTTGAAAGACAGGCAAACCAATCTGTCAAGTGGTCTATCCTCCTGGCCCGCAGTTGGCTGGACAACATTGAGCTAGTGAAAGAAGAGGCCGGTCCCGGCGAACAAGCCGATCCCGTTAAGCAAAATGGAGGCTGGCTGGCATCGCTAGTCAGCAAAATGTCCCTGAAGCATTCCGACGAATCTCTGAAACCTGGATATCACTACACGATCAAGGGCCGAAACGGCCATCGGCAGGTCGACGGTCTCACCCACTTCGCTCGGAAGATACACTGGCCCGGCATCGACGCCTACGAATCTCGGATATCGGTGAACGCTGAGAACACGGGCGACCTGACACCGACTACACTAAGTACACCAGGGACATTGCACAGCGTCGCTACCACGGGGTCATCATACTTTGGCGCATGGGACGTTACAAGCCACCACGGGCAACATCATCACGCACAAAAGGTGCAAGCGCAGCGACGAAAGATGGCCGCCGCGTTACATGCGTCTGGGTGGTTGTCCAAGTCGTACATCTTCGCCCTCATGCTGCCTGGCGAAGCGCTCTCGCACTTTCTCATGTCAACACTGTTGGAGAACGACCAGGAGGCTATGGGCACTCTGGGATCGTTCGCCAATCTGTGTGGAGGCTTCGTGTACCGGGGCAAGAGTTTCTGGAGCACGTCGTGCATCGTGGGGCGTGTGCTTGCTGCAGGCGTGGGGGCAGCCGAGTGCATGGGGTGGATATCGACCGACATCTTGCCCGACAGCACATCGGATGGTTGGCTCAACATTGAAGCCGAGGACGTGCCAGATGACCTTCAGCGCCTGGGCAAGAAAGCGAGGATCTGGGGCAAGAAACGCATCGAGCGAGACTCGTACATTCTCGGAGACGGAGACGAGAGCAATCTCGAGCCGGGCGACTTCACGATGCCGCACGAGAACAACTACGAACAACGACCAGCGGCTGCTGCCATTGAGTTGCGGTCGTTCAAGTTGCTCCGCTCGGTGGAGGCGGTCCATCCGTCGCCTCTCAGCGAGTTCACCGGCACCCCGTTGACAGAGTCCACTGCGGCGCCTGACTTGCCCTCCTACCCTGCCAAGCTCATATTCTCCGTCACGATCGGCGGGGCGCGAAGCGAGGACTTTACGTTCCCGCTGACGTACGATATTAGCTTTGTGACGGCGCATCCGTGCTCGCCTTCGCGCAAGGTGCGGTTCGTAAAGTCGCCGTCCAGTCCGACGATTCAGCAAATCGACGTGTCGGGCAAGAACATGCTCGGCAGCACCTCAAGATCGGTCTACAGGGCTGGTAGGTCTACCCTAATAACAACAGATCGCTTTGTGTTGTGACAAGCTAACAACAGCCTAGGTCATCCCTTGCACAAATCTTACCACTACTCCGTGGTGCACATATCTGAGCTCATCAAGAAACGGGGGCACCCGCTCATCGATTTATTGGGCCCTTCGCCGCACAAGAACCCCAAAGCAAACGACAATCGTGTCCTGGTGATCGATTGCATCACGAATTACGCCGAGCCACCACCGCCCTCGCCTGTCCTCACGCGCGTGGAGTCTGGAGGCTCGGCTTCCTTGCCTTCGTTCGAACGGAGGGGCAGCTTGCCGGACAAGATGCATCTCGAATGTCGCCGGCGACAGTTTGGGTCCGACATGGAGATTCTCGTGAGAGCCTTGTGCTCGCAGATGGGCTGGAACGCGCTCATCAGCCGGCGGAAGAGGGGTTGTCTGGCGTGCGCGATCCGCGAGGCGTGCGCATTGGGCTGGAGAGTGATTGTCAGAGTCGAGTGAGGCAAACGGTTCGGCCTTGTATACAAGAACGAGGATGACGAAGATGGTTGATGACTGGCGTTCTGGGACAGAAAAATCTCAACTTGAAAGGATCGGTTGGTTCCAAATGGAAGGGTCACAAGATCTCTGCCGTAGGGGTCACATTGTGATATTATAGCATTTAAATCGAGTATATAACTCAGACTAGCACGTGTTAAGACTGTGTTGTGGAAGAGTTGACGATGAGGTGAGCGAGCGACGAAGTCGGGCACATGCTGCCAAGATCCAATGTCCCTAAGCAGGCTAGCGCCAATTGGACCCCATCTCCAGTCCCCAGACTTCGAGTCGCCATCCATCTTCGCGCCATTATCGCCCACGCCTCTACAGGTCTACTCCCCCTACCCATTCCATCCCCTCACAGCAACCGACACAATGGCGCCAACAAAGGATCTCCGTCGCGAAGACCTCAGTACGTTACCCCCCGAAGATGCCACCCAGCTCGGCACCAGCCGCGCCAGCGGGAGCGCGACGGGGTACAAGGACAGATTGCTAACGCGCGTGCGATAGTCATTCCCTACCAGGAACCCAAGGCCAGCGGAGAAGCCGATGTGTCCTCCTCAATGGCCTCGACGCTGCCCATGGCGGCCATGTTTATGCGCAACAAGGTGATTGGATGGTACGTCGTCTCGCCTGACCCCGACGCAGCCCCTCGATCGATACACACATACCACGAAGCGAACACACGAGGGTTGTCACTATAAAAAGAACACACACTGACGAGGAAATCAGGGTTGCTGTCGTCGTGGCGATCCAGAACTGGCTCGGCGAGAGCTCGTCGCAGAAGAAGAATGCGGCCATGCCGGGTTATTTGTCTGTCCTCATGTCGCGTACGTATCTTTTCTGATGCTGGTAGCCGAGACGAGTGCTAACAAGTTGGTGGGACACAGTCGGTGCGCTTTTGACATCGTATATGCATCTCGTCATTCCTCAGCCTGGGCAGAAATAGCGAACGGTTCCGAGTGGGAAAATATGGGTTGGGTTTTCTGTATTGTACGGCGGCGAGATACCTCTGATGAATCGACAAGGCTGTCCGAATCGCTTTTATCTTCCGATTGGGCGTCTACGGTGTAAGGCTGCGGCGTGGCAGTGGGGGAGTATGAGATGATGTTCGAATAGCATGCCCATATCGAATCATCACGCGTGCTGGGTGCCGTTTGGTGGTGGTCTTTGAGCTGAGGCACCGCCGCTGCAAGCTTGAAAACAATCCATCTAATTGTCCTTTGTATGTAAGCGCTTGGATTGGCCAGTTGTCACCCTCCGACAGTCCGCTGACGATGGGGATGACCTCGACAATGCGACATGCAGCAATGCTGCCTTCGCATAATAATGTGTCCGTTGATTGACTTGTGCGATTCTCTTCAACTGGAAAAAGTCCAGCTAATTAGTGACCTCGAAGATTTCTGACCTTGGGGTCTGTGTTGGGTCGCGGCATTGTCTGGGATTGTGGTTGAATGTCAGAGGCCTGGTCCGTCTGAAACCCACGATGAGACGCCAGCTGCAGCAACCTTGGCGACTCCTGACCGGACCCTCAACTACTGCCTCATGATTGCTATTATTCAATCTTCTCTCTCCAAAATGCCTCTTCCAACATTTCTCGTCTCTCAATTCGATCTGCATGCTGTACCTGGACTGACTTCCAGCAAAGCACTGTTGACTTTCACCCAGTCATCCATAAGCCGAACCGCATCATAACTTTATCAACACATCAACACATCACTGGCCAGCCTCATCTGCATCATGAAGCTCGTCTCTCTTTCGCTCGTGGCAATTGGTTTCGCGCAGACGGCGCTGGGCGGCCTCGTCATCACCCCGATCGAAAGCGACCAAGTTGTCGAGAAGACCTCAGGAGACTGCTTCTTTGGTGTCGTGACGCCTCAAGGATGCGGGTGAGCATTAACTCTAGCAGTACCTTCGAGGTAACCCGATGCTAACTCAAAGACAGACCCTTGAGACCTTTTTGAGATCAGAGAGATGACTTATAGGACGATGGGATGGGTAGCTAGGAGCCCAGGAGGAACCTGTCTATCTCCCACAAGATCGCTTCGCACTGCATCACTTGGCTTGATCACGACCTGATCCGCCAATGAACTGTGTTGTTACACTCAATGACCTGGTCTGTTTATGTCTGTTTCGGCTATAAGAGAATCGCCCCCGTCGGGCGTCGAGGCAGTGCCTCTCGTCTTCGGTAGTCATGGGGGCCAGTCGGAGGAGGCCAACATCCGAGAGCTCCCACTCATCAGTGCAGTGGTGAGATAACTAGTACGCCGTGAGGTGCCGGGATTTCACGCCTCGGGTTCAGTAAGATTCATGCTGTCTGACCACAGCAACCAGTTGGAACAGCGAAGGTGCCGAGGCCGAGGAGCCAAGCGTCAGACACTGATACGAGCTCAAAGACTTTTGATTTTGCAAGCATCGAGCCAAAGTGATTCGTCATTTGCCTTTCTTCCTTTCATTTGGTTAGAAAGTAGAGTCCCTCTGCCGAATCGTCCGTGTGCGTTGATGGGAAAAGCCATGTAAAGAGACCCTGACCACATACCCATGGCCATCTGCTGCTTTCCGGGCGACAGGATGAGAATGAATTCAGGTCTACGGAGTATGATAAGCTCTTGATCCTTTTGTCCGAGGCTTTCGATAAAGACATTACACATTTTGGCCCCGGGGTTCGCATCGTTCGACTGTCCGTATACAACCAGGAAAAGCCTATCCGACAAAGATTATCTCGGCGCATTCGCCCAACCCGGTGTGCAAATGCATATCTCAAGAGGTTATGCGGGGGTCTTGAAAGTTCCCTGTCACCCCATGGGCAAGTAATAACAGTCATCCGTTGGGACCGAATCGGCAAGGGGGCGACACTCAACCTGTCAATGACGGACTCCATGGGGCTGGAAAGTGGCTGCTTGACGTGTGCCCACCAAGATCACATCTGCATGTCCTAGGATTCTGTGTTCTTGACAGGGCCTGGAACTTCCACATGGCATTTGAGGCTATATTGCGTAGCAGCGGCAGGCCACGAGGTCATGTCCCGATGGCGGGAGCTATCTGGCATCGGGTTGTGCTTGCATGTTCACTGCTGGTGCACAGGTTCGTGATACGTGTCATCAACTGTAAGAGGTGCATTATGAACTTTTTGTACTGCCGAGTATTGACTCTAGAAACTGCCATGCGTTGACGCATTCTATTTGAATAATTCTAGTCATCAGGGCGTGTGTCCAGCCTCACCATAAGACTCGCTTATTATACCTTGTTGCTATTTCAAGCCACGGGCAGGAGAGGAAATGTAAACGAGCCGCTACTGTTCCCAAATTGATCAAACGTAATTTCCCAAAGGCGCCTGTGAATTAAGACGTGGACTATAACAGTCAAAGTGGTGTTTTATCCTCGACGCCATTTCGATACAGGGTAGCCAGTACTACACCGCATCTGGCCCGGATGACATTTTCCACGCCTCCAGGCTCAGGGCATCCGAGATACCTTCTCACCCAGTTTGATTGGACAACAACGCTAAGATTCCCAGCGAGTCCGCCTGATGACCCACGCAAATCCTCCTACGTATTCTCCACCGCCGGGGCAGGACCGGATGCTTCCCCACGGGGTTGCATCGCAGCTACGTACGTACGTAGGTACTCCAGCCTCCGAGGGCCGCCCCAGCTGTCACGACTCACGGCCAAGGGCCAAGGGCCAAGGCGTCCCCGACTCCGCCGGCAGGGCACGCGACTTCACGACTCGCTCGGTCGGGGTAGTCTGTCATGGGAGAAGAGATCCAGCATCGACTCCTGAGTCAGGTTGGCTGCGAGGGCAGCCCAAGGGCCTGGACCCCCCAGACTAGCGAGAACGCCACGTACATTCTTGGGCGTGGGTTGACATGGAAGCTGACCTTCAGGGTTGCGCGTTGCGTTGGCGCTAAACGCATCTGTGCATTGGGACCCCGTTTCAGCAGCTGGGATCAATCATCAAGTGCTGTGCTTGTTGGCCGTGCGCGCGCGCGCGCGTGCAGCTCGTTGCAGAAAGGAGATCCTCTGGCCCTGCATTTAAGAGACGTTTGTGGCTTGTCCGAGCTATTTGATCTTGGCCCACCACCCTCTTCACCCAGCGCCTCTCCAGTTGCTGAAGAATCCAGACCTTGCCCAGCGCCCTAGAAGTGCTCAGCTCGAGTACCGGTCTCTCGTTTCCCCGCAGATCACGGCAAGGGCCCCCAAAGGCGACCCAGGAGATATTCATCCTTGCCGAAATTGTCGGAGTACGGACACTTGACTGATGCCACCTGCATACATATAAGCGTTCCCACCCCCAAGCATTGAACATAGAGCAGACCCATCATCGGCTCTCTCCCAGGGCTCACTCATCTTTCTGTACGACTAGTCTCTTTGTATCGACAGGTGTCTCTGAACACAGTTCACATTCCATTGGCGCCTCAAGAACCCGAATCGCAAAACAACGGATAGCCTTGAACCACGACACACACAGCACCCTGACCCAATCGATCCTCCCAATGTCTACACCTCCTCGCTCAGAGACAGAGGCAAAGGAGCCGGCGGCGAGGCACGTGGAGTCGCACAGCATGAACGATGTCACCCAGGTCCTGGAGAATGATGGCACGACGGCCAAGGTCATCCACGCTGATGGCACCATCGACTACATCGACGCTCATGCGTTGGGCGGCGAGGCCGACGTGATGCCAAAGGGCTACTTTCGCAGTCCTCAGTTCATCGGCACGGTGATGGTGAGTACCAGCAGGCCTATTGCTTCATGTTCACTTGGATACGATGCTGACGAGATCCGCAGGCGCAATGCCTCGCCAGTATCTGCGCGTACCTGGGCTGGGTACTTCCGGCCAACACACTGTGAGTTCATGGCATCCGGTCGATCAAAGGCAAGCGATGCTAACAATCAACCCCAGAAACCTCATCAACCTCGATCTTGGACCATCCGCCAGCATCACCTGGGCCGCCACCATCTGGACCATGGGGTCCTCCATCGGCTTCCTCCTTGTCGGTCGCCTGTCCGATCTCTACGGCCGAAAGTGGATGGTCCTGGGCACCAGCGCCCTCAGTCTCGTCGGCTGCATCCTCGGCGGTACCGCGCGCAACGTCGCCATGCTCATCGTCGGCATGGGCTGCAACGGTCTCGGTGCGGCGGGCCAGCTGTCCTTTGGCATCGTCCTCGGCGAGCTCGTGCCCAACAAGCAGCGAGGCCCCATTGTCACGCTCGTCTTCATGTCCTCGCTGCCCTTTGCCGTCTTTGGCCCGGTCATCGCGCGGACCCTGATCCAGGACACCCAGGAAGGCTGGCGATGGAGCTTCTACATTGGCATCATCCTCAACTTTGGCGCCCTGATGCTCTACCAGTTCCTCTACCACCCGCCCACCTTCAAGCAGCTCCACGTGGGCAAGACGCACTGGGACCAGACCAAGGAGCTCGACTTTATCGGCATCTTCCTGTTCATCGCTGGCTGCGTCCTGTTCCTCGTTGGTCTCTCGTGGGGTGGCTCGACATACCCCTGGACCAGTGCCGAGACTCTGTGCCCCCTGATCATCGGCATCGCGACTTTTGCAGGCTTCTTCGTCTATGGTACGTCCCGTTCCTGTCTTGCGCTGTGACAGTGCAGCCTGCTGACATTCAAACAGAGTCTTACTTCTGCCGCGTTCAACCTCTCATGCCCCCGCGCATGTTCCGCAACGTTGGCTTCGTCGCCATCATTGCCATCGCCACCATTGCCTCCATGGTCTACTACTCCATGACGGTGCTCTGGCCCACCATCATCGGCAGCGTCTTTGGCCGCTCGTCAATGGACATTGGCTGGGACTCGTCCGTCGTCGGTGGCGGTGTCCTCCTCGGCCAGGTCTTTGCCGGTCTCGCCATCTCTTACGTGCCCAAGGTCAAGTTCCAGTGCATCATTGCCGCCTGCTTCATCCTCACCTTCTTCACCGCCTTGACGACACTGTCACCCGACCACTGGTCCATGGCCATCGCCTTTGGCGTCATGGGCTGCACGGCCGTGGGCTATCTGGAGAACATCTCCTACCCCGGTGTCACACTCCTCTGGGAGCCGCAGGACATTGGTCTCGCCACCGGTGTTCTCGGATCGATCCGTGGCCTCGGCGGTGCCGTCGCCCAAGCGCTGTACAGCTCCATCTACAGCAACAAGTTGACCGACTACATGCAGCAGTACGTCGTGCCGGCCGCCACAGACGCTGGCCTGCCAACCGACTCGATCCCGGCCTTGTTCGCGGGCATCACCGCGGGGGATTTCTCAGCTGTGCCCGGCATCAACTCGGACATCATCGCCTCTGTCAGCCAGGCGTTGATCAAGGCGAACACGGACGCCTTTAGGATGGTGTTCTACGCGACGATTCCATTCTCTGTTATTGTTTTGGTGGCAGCATGCCTTGTGCCCAATGTTGAGAAGTACCTGACACAGAACGTCGCCAAGAGGTTACAGGACAACCAGTTCAAGGCGGATCTCAAGGAAAAGCGCCCCGAGGTTGCATAAATGATGTGAAGGATATATCCACGACATGAAAGGGAGGGAGGGAGGTCTATCAAACAGATCTACTCGCTATCGCTCAATCAGTAGTTATTAGTTGTGAGGCAAAACTTACATAACCTTACCGTTTACTACCTCTATCGTTTTGTCATCCATGTGCTGCCTCCCACGTCAGGGAATAATAAGCCCATCACATTTCCTGGCAGTCTAAGTTTTCTAGTGTCATATGGGGTCTTCGGAACTTTCTCTCATTGATTCCTTGTCCCGCTCCACGTTCCATGTATGACGCTCACAAACGAGAGGTTTTCCCACGTTAGCACCGTCTTGCCACGACAGCATTGAGCATCGCATTTGTGTTTACCGAGATGTGCTGTCGCTTGTGGACAAAGGTGAATCTTTGATGCTTGTAGTCAGGTCCAAGACCGTGTATCCTTTTTACCCGAGTTGATAATATCAACATGTAGGTTCCAGTTGAGATTGCCTCATCGTACTATCTCACCCTCGTCTGTGTTTAAGCTTTGCTAGCATGAGCATCATCACCCGAGGGTCATTACGCACATTATCTAAATTCGTAGGTATATTGCCGCCAAACTGACCCAGACGCGTGTCCCGAGGTGCTGTGAAAAGCATCTCAGTACTACTATATTCTTTGCCTACTGCTGCTCATTCAACTACTTCCTGCCCTTTTGTATACATTTTTACTAGAAACCATCAAAATGCGTATCTCATTCCCAGCAGCTCTTGTAGCCTTTGTAACTGGCGCCTCTGCAGCGGGCACTCTAGGTTTCGCCGTGGGTGTCAAGCGCGCAGACGGCTCGTGCAAGGTCACAGGCGATTACGAGGCCGACTTGGACGCTATCAAGAGCAACAGCGGCAGCACGACGGTCCGCGTCTTTGATGCGTCCGAGTGCGATGTGGTAGCACAGATCCTCCCTGCTGCCCAGTCAAAGGCATTCGGTGTAGTCCTCGGCGTCTGGTACGATCTGCATTGGCTTCCCCCATCAGTGAGACCGTCGTCATATAGCTGACACGCACAGGCCCGATACCGATGCGCAGTACAACGCCGGCAAGGCCGCCATCACCAACACCGCCGTCAACTTCAAGAACCAGGTCATTGCGGTGACCGTTGGCTCCGAGGGTCTCTACCGCGGGACGTACACTGCGGACTTTCTCGTTGGCAAGCTGAATGATCTTCGATCCGCGTCTCCCGGTTTCAAGTATGGTACGGCCGACACGTGGAATCGCTTCGCGGACGGCACTGCCGACCCCGTCCTGCAGGTCTCGGACATTGCCCTCGTCAATGCGTTCTCCTACTGGCAGGGCGCCAGTATTGATGCCGCACCCGGCGTCTTCCAGGATTCCATCGGCCAGGCCTTCAATCACATCAACTCGGTCAAGGGTGGCATACCGCTGTGGGTGGGTGAGACGGGGTGGCCATCCAGGGGCACGACGTACCAGAATGCCGTTCCCACCGTGCAAAATGCAGACACGTACTACCGACAAGCTGTGTGCGGATCCCTGGGCCGTGGGACCAACGTTTTCGTCTTTGAGGCGCTCGATGAGCCCTGGAAGCCGCAGTCTGTCGGCCAGGACGGCAGCTCGGCGGATGAGACGAGCTGGGGTGTGATGACGGCCGACAGGCAGCCCAAGTACAATCTCATGTGCTGAGGGTGTGTCAGCTTCACGTTGGAGAGGCCAGGATAGTGTTCAGAGAGGACGGATGCCGTGGGAAAACTCATATAAAGGCTCAGGTGGTATATAATTGAGAGAGAGAAAAGTGATTGAGAGAAACTGAGCGACTGTGTGAATTCACTACATTCCCCCTTTTGTGACAAAGTGTGTTCCCATCGCGAGGAATAGTGTTTGATGTCGCCTGGCCTGCAAGGATAACCACGTAAACTTCGATTACAGCTCCAGCAGTTCTTTCCACCGAGGTTCACATCCGGACCTCAAACAAACATGAAGGAGTTCAGAGAGCTCACCACAGGAGTCAACCATCTTCACACGGCTTCTGATCGTTTGCCTGAGAGAGAAGATGTCCTCAATATAGTCGATGACCTCAGTAATCAAATTTCTTGAAAAGGGGTTGTCGTCGTACGTCAAGTTGCTTTGCAAGGCTTCCTCATCAAGCATGTCCGTATCCCTAACGAAGCGCTCTTGGGTGACGGAATTCTCCACGTACCCCGGGCAGATATCAACCCCTTCGGGCGTATCGTGGTATGAGTGGTCGTGAACCACACAGCTGAGTTGTCCACCTGGCCGATGTTCATCGACCTCTTCGTTGATATCCCAGCTCGTGGCATTGATTCTTGAGGCAGAGGAATGGTTGAAATGTGCATGCCAGCCCTCGGGCGAATCATTCTCCCCACTACAGAAGCAGCCATTGCGCATTGCTGCTTTTCCAGGGGGCGTGAAACGCTTTCCTGTCGTGGTGGCCCCGGGAGCCTCGATACAAAGACCCAATGGCCAGTACCAGCTTACGGTGAGCGGAATCATGGAGCGAATCTGTTGCAAATCCTTCTCGGCTTCAGAATGAGCTGTTATTCATCCGGCGACGAGAGTACTGAGAGAAGAGATGCCGGCTACTTCGTGGCTCGCGTCTTGGCCCAGCAGCATATCAACACGGTACGCTTTGAGTCTGGAGAGCCCCTTTGCAACGTCTGTGAGTTTCTGAGTACCAGTTAGATTTAAGCAGTGCCACGAAACCTTGGTTGTGCATCTGCTAGAATCAGGTAACATTGGAAGGTTTCATCCTTCCGAACTATCAAACTCTGCACTCGGTTGGGCCATTGACTCACGAGCACACCCGCCACCTGCCGTGTCAAATGTGTTGTTCAGGGAATTTCAAGAACACAGAGCTTTTACATTGTTCGATCAAATTACGACTCTTCGAAGCACAGCCAAAAGAAACATGAGGCGACACGCTGCATCGCCAGTCTCGAAACATATCCTCTTCAGATGAGAAGAGAGCGCGTCCTATTCAATGATGGCAATGACAAGGCACAGGAGCGAGAGGGAAAAACACATGGAGCTTTTTCGGAGCAAAAGTCCCAATGACATGCTCTCAAACTCGGAAACTGTTCTAGAAAACAATGCAGACATGAGAGAAGTGACATGGGCTTGATACCTAGAGCCAAGCGTTAATACATGGTTCTACTACGTACTCGTGCGCTTACCGGCCGGAGTCCCTCAGCTTCGCAATCCATCCCAGACGAGTATCTCCTCCCTTACTTCGCACATGGCGCAATCACCTCGTTGCTCTAATATGTGATACACGTCGTCAACCCCTCTACCGCGATTGCCAGGCACGTTTTAGTTGCAAAATCAATGTCGCAACCCACACGCGGAGCCTATACCATGATAATCGCCAAGATTCCGCGTGTATATGCGCAGATTATCCCACAAGATATCATGCACACTCAACCAGAGTAGGCACCGGCAAAGCCCCTCATCACTGAGCCTTGTCGGCGGTGACGCCCGACTCCTGCGCCTCATGTTCCTGCAAGCTGGGGGCGTTCTCATCGGTCATTTGTGCGTCGTTGGCGTCAATGTCGGCAGCCCACAAGGCGGCTCCCACTACGTACAAGTTAGCAGCCATTCACACAAAGTCCAGGCCATGATGACTTGCCCGTGTTGGTGTAGGTAAAGAAGACGGAGGCGACAGGGACCATCTCAAGGAGGGTGGCAACAAGGCCAAATCTGGTAAGCAGTCACGGTCAGTAAGCCACCCCAGATAAAGCAGGACGAGGGCAGACGTACGCTGTGTAAGGTCCCGTGTGCTTCTTCAGCCAGTCTCCGCGTTGAGACGCTGACCACTTCTTGAGTTGGAAGAACTTTGGACTCGTCAGCGCACTGATTCCATGTAAAACCTTCATATACGTACCCTGTCATGGACGCCTTGTCCACGCCCCTTGGCTTGGAGGAAGACGAAGATTGCCGTGCCAACAACGGGAATGAAGTTGAGGGGCAAGTACATAAAGTACCGGACAATCGCCTTGGGGCTAAACTTTGCAAAAGGGCTCGTAATGACCTTGCCCAACTTGGCGATGGGATTGCTTCCGGAGCGAACCTCACGGCCCTCCTTCACCATGCCCGTCTTGTTGCGCGTCAGCAGGGTGCCGTCAAAGGTGTCCAGCAGCGAGTCCTGCAACAGATAATTCTTGGATATCATGTTGACGATCGTGGAGGACTCGTTCAGAATCAGGAAGACCGTGGTGAAGACGGCGAGGGGTCCGTTGACAAAGACCAGCACGGCGAACTGGGGCAGGTAGGTGAAGGTGAACATGCCCGCCGTGACGCTGCCATACAAGGCAAGATACTGCGGCAGTTTGGATACAAAGGGCTGCCAAAGAGTCCGGTGAGAGAGGAAGTAGAAGATGCCCTAGGTATTGAATATCAGCTTCGAACTGCCACAGCTGTTGTCAAGAAGTGTCTACCTTGATGGGGTAGAACCAAGCTCTACTCTTGGCAGCATCGAGAGCTACACCCCGCGCCTTGGTGTAGTCTTCCTTCCTACCATCACGTCAGGATTTTTTGGCGCTTTACTGGGACCAAGCAGCTTACAAGACTTCCTGGGCATTGTTGCGGATGGAGTTTGCGACGCGCCCACGACGCGTGGGCTGGTCTTGTTCGTTTGAGTCGGCCATTGTTAAGAAGATCTTGTACAGATCACTTGGCGTGAGGGATAGGAGGAGGAGATGGGTGATTGGCGGAGAGCGATGGGGTCTTTGGGCGATGCGAAAGATCGATTTGCTCGCTGCCTGACTGTGAAGCTTGGATGGAAACACCCGCGGAGCGTGTTCCTTCCCAAAGCTGGTTCAGCGCACCGTGGGGCAGCTTGACGATACAATGTCGTCATGAGACTCATGACCGGATTGGGCGAATGTGGCCCGTGCTCAGACCACCAGGAGCTCCTGCTCCGTGTCCAAGTTCCCGCCTGTCGAAAAGTCGCCATCAGGCACGCATTGAATGCAACCCGATACTGAAGCCGTCACGATGCGAACCTCAAAGTCTGCCAAGGAGGGCATGGATACATAGTGGTGCATAGAAGAGCAACAAATTGCATCCTGGCAAAGGAGCCAACATCCGCTCCGTACCCACCATCCCTCCGGCACGGGGCTCCACAGCCGCGGTGACAGCCCGGACAATTGGAGCGTTGACTCCGGCGCATGCACGGGGTCTCCATTACTGGACAAAGGGGCCTGGGGCCGAAGCGATTCGCGGGGGCTGATTGACAGAAACTCTTCGACCAGCCCTGCGTGTCTTTCTTCCAATGATTCGAGGCGGAGGTCAGGTCCGCTGATCGTCGTGCTTGTAAAGGGGTGAGGATGATCTGACCTCATCTCCCCTCTGCGTCCCCGTATGTGTGACAGCCCATAAGAGCACAGTCACCCCAGACAGGCTTCTGGAGATGGCGGCTACGTTTGATTCTCTCCCACGCGTAAAACGATAGCAAACATGGAACCGCGATACATTGCAAACAACTTGCCCACGCAAACGCTGCCGTCCACAAAGGCGCACGCGCTGCTTGTCCAATCTCTCGAAGCAGTCCTCACAAATACACCACCGCTCCAGCGGTACACGACTCGCCAGCTGGGCGGATTGTACAGTGGGTATACTGGCATCGCCTACCTATTCTTTCGACTGAGCAAGAGACATCCGGAGCTCGAAGTCAGAGGCCATTGCCTAAATTTCTGGGCATCCAAGTACATGGAAGGAGATCGCTCGAGCGCGGGACTCACCAAAGGCAACTGTGGCTTGGCTTGCGAGAAGCTTTCATTCCAAGCTCTCAGGGCTTGCATGTCTGGCAAGAATGACGACCTATTCGAATTTCTTGCGAATATTCCCCTGTTGCTCGGGCCGTACCCATCGGGCGACTTCTACTCATCCGAGCTCATCTATGGGAGGGCCGGGTTGTTATATTTGATCCGGATGATTGAGGCGTACTTTCCTGGATCCAAGTCATACCTGAACTCGCCGAAGAATTGTTTGACAAAAAAGATATTAGAGACGAACGACGACGGGCGCGGCAATTGGGAATGGCGAGGGAAACGATATTTCGGCGCGGCGCACGGAGAGATTGGGATCATCACGCAGCTCGTGCTCGCGAACCCCAAAATAGCACCGCGGCTCCACGATCGGTTAGAGGACCTACTTGATCTGCAATGGGAGGATGGCAACTGGTCCTCCAGCGAGCTGAGGATGCGCGAGGGCAAGAACCCAAAGCTGGTCCAGTGGTGTCACGGCGCGCCAGGCTTTGTGATCTCGCTCCACTCGCTGCGAGAACACTTTCCAGAGCTCGAGTCACGGATTGACACGGCCATCCTCCGCGCCGAGGATATCATCTGGCGGCACGGACTGCTGACAAAGGAGCCATCGCTATGCCACGGTATTCTGGGGAACGCCCTGTAAGTCCAGACCCCCTTTTGTTTGGATCCACGTCGGAAAAGGGGCTGACATGTGACATGATAGCGCCCTACCCAAAGGCTCGAAACGAAACCACTTCTTGTCCTTGGCAACGACCGAGTCCATGGAGAAAATGCGCCGCCATGATCCAACACTTTTCGAGCCGGCTTCCTATGACAAAGACTGGGCCGTCATGACAAATTACTACACCAGCGCGGCGTGGGCCTGGGCCACTCTGGAAGACGAAACACCGAGGATGATCTTTTACAACGATGTGTAGAAGAGATGGATGCGTTTAATAAGTTCTGAAGCAATACAAGCCTTGTTTGACCATAGCAAGCTGGTGATCAAATGGACCAGAACGGTGAACTTGTGACCATCGCTGCTCGTGGCCTGCGGATCCCATGCGTACGCCACAATGTTTGAAGTCTTGGACCCCTATTCATCCAGCGTCCGGGACTGCACGCCCACAATCAGCCACGCCATCCAAGGGTGTCGTTCAAGATGATCGCCTCCTTCGGCAGGGCTTGGCCAATGCCACTCCATAAGCAGTAGCGTCGGGTTTGGTATTGGCGATAGCCTCATAATTGGCCTCACTTTTTCTCTGGTCCCTTTGGCCCCTGAAAAGAAAAAAAAAAAAAAAAAAAAAGTCTGATGTTTAGACGAAGTGGAAAGGCCCATCGTCATACCTCGGCATATAGACAGTAGCGCGACCCGCCATTGTGAACCTCCTTTCGAATGCCGTCGCCCAAAGCCGTGTACTAAATGAGTTGCTGCAATGGAAACGGCACCCGTCCACTCTGGAGATTCCAGAAAGCTCGCGGTGGATCAGTGTCGATACTTTAAACTTTGGGGCTCGGGATCGCGACAGCTGGTGCGCAGCGAGGGGCTGGCCAGCATTGACAGCAAGAACTCGCGCAGACGCGGGCGTTCATCATTCATCTGTGAATTATTAACCCAAGGTGTAGGGGCGTGCCGGAGTTCACATCATCCACAATCCGGCTCTTTGGTTCCGAGCGGGCGCTTGTGGTCTCTGCCAACGTCACATGGAACAACGCCCAGCCTCTTGGCTTCTGTTGTCAATTGAATGCTTGCCTGTGTCAGTTCGATAGTCCCGATGCAACATCCCGAGCGGTAGCTAGAAAAGTCAACGCAGGATCGTGAGGTGAGATCGGGCGATCCCATACCTCGTTGGTTGATAACGGACTAACGGTGTTGATAATGGCGACACACTGGGGAGTGGAAACGTCACGGATACGTGGAGGCGATCGTGCCTTGGCGCGCGCCTTGGAGAAGAAACGCAAGCGGATGACAGCAGGGCAGACGGTGTGTCCTTTGACGAAATATGAAACCACCGCCCTATCAAACGGCCAGCAGCCTGCATGATTGAGATTGATATCAACTTCTCCGATCGCAGTTGAGCTCATCGTTCCGAATTCGAGTACAACCTACTCCTTAATACTCCGTACTTTCTACGCCCATGGACGGAGCTTGGAGCTGACACATTGCGGAACCACGTGTGGCCGCGCTTTATGTAATCCTCCCGCTTCTATGCATCGATAGCCCACCAATGGTGGCACCGGCGTGGATGTGCGTGGCTATTGCGGAAGTCGTTGATGGAGTCGCCTTGCCCTGCTGATCTTTGGTAGGGCGGAAATCGATCGATGTTGCGAGTGCGACATGAATGTGGAATCATCATCATGGGAGAATTTTCTGCCTTGGCCCGCCCGTCTTTCAATCGCGTCCGTTCTCTCGTCCCGTAATGGATCAGGGGGGTGTGCAGCAAGTATCCATTCAGGTACTACTTAGTTAAGTCCGAAATCCATGTCATGATATTAGGAAAATGCCGACCTGGCAGCTCAGTGCTCCGAGTGTGTCGAATTGTTGTCGAGTTCTCAATTGATCAAATGACTTCATGTTGCTTTTGCATCGTTGGCGTCACAGAGGGACAGCTTTGCACGTCCCCCTCGCCATCTTTCTCGTCACACGAGACGAGTGACGAGGCGACGAGTCAAAGGTATCTTGGAGTCGGCGGTCATGAGACTCCGCCCGGTGATCGGGCTTTTCTCGAAATCGCGAGCGGATCCTTGGCCCCCCCCCGGCGGGATGCGCTGCGCTACGTCGTACCTTACGACCTGCAAGTCGCTGCAACAAATATCGATTTGTTAGTCTCCGCGAAGCGTGCCGGCGACCGAGAGGCTGGGCAATCCCGCCGCGGACTTTTGAACATCTGCCATGTTCGGATTCGGCAGCTGGATTGATGCGGCTTTTACATATGGATGATACGCGCTCTGTAGACAGTGGTAGCCTGCTCACGTCGCGGGGCGCCTCACGACAGGTTTGTTGGCTCTATATTCAAGTTAGCTGCGCCCAGGAGCATTGCGTACAGAAGGACTTGGATGAAGTGGTCTTGAATCAGTTGTTTTCATTTGGACAATATTATATGGTCGAAAAAGTTGCCAGTGATGGCCGTTCTAAGTGTGAACCCTATACCTTGTTGAACGCTTGAATAGTTCTACTTACATATCGTGGTCAAATGCTTGCCCGAAGTATACAGGGTGATAGTCCCTTTTCGCCTATAACTTTTTTTTGGCTTGCAAGTCGGTTACCAACGACTTCCTTAATACTTGAGTAGTTCGAGCATTGTTGATGCCAGAGGGCTAGACACATCTACGTACTGGCAAACCTGCTCGCCATGTGGCGTCTACTACGTAGAGCCGAAACGGCTCAACCAAGCGACGCGCGCCCTTGTTCAAGCCCGCAAATGTGCCAGCTGTATTATCGTACCACTTTGTCAGTTACGTTTCGACACTACTGGATTAAGCCTTTTGAAATCGCGGCCTCAGGATATGAACGACATGCCATCGGTGCGGGGGAACCGTCTCTCGGTCAGCTGGCATGTGATTTGATATTTGATATGTACGTAACTGAGGATCTACACCGTACTGCATGGGATGACACGCAATCTCAGGTTGAGTACTAAGTAGTACTTACGTACATTGTCTGGGAGAAGACCAATGCTATCGTCGACCGTTGTCGCGCTTAGCTTCCTGAAGAAGGTTTGCCATTGAGCTAGTCAGAGCTAAATCCGGAACATGGACTAGCAGCGGGCAGGAAAAGTCAGCTGACTGGTCGTATGGGTTTTTGTTCTTCGACCGCTCAAAAGCCCCCTGTGTCACATGCTGTTGAGGGGCAATTCCTGCTGTTGAGATCCTGAGGAATGTTCAGGAACGTAGCTGCGAGGCTTCCAGAGGCGCAAAGCAAGGGTCCTCCTCAGCATAACCTGAGTCGCATGAATTTCCGAGACTCTCTACTGCCCAAATAACCTTGATAGAATTGACGGGCTTCGCCCGCAGGACACGGTCGAGCGCGGAGGCTGACTTGGCTCTGCCTCAGGGCACCGTATCCTGATGCATGTACCTACCAAGTAGGTAGATAGACGTAGGCGGACATCAGAGCTTTGTAACCCGAAACGCTCTGGAGCGAGACGACGAAAGACTGGACAGCCGCTGAGGGCAGTCGGCAAGATAGGCCATTTCCGAAAACAGGTGTGAACTTTTCTAGCCCCTTCACGGGCTTGACTTTGACAACTCTGCCGCCTCGCCTCGTACGATTTCACTCAGTCGTCATGGAAACCATGAGGAGGCAGAGCTGACGGCATTGCCTGATATTCTCGTAGGAGTTTTGAGCTAAAGATCTCGATTCGAGACCAGCTCTCACAAGGTAGAAACAACCTCAGCGTATCGACCGTAGATGCGCCGAGAAAGAAGGACGACGAGAGTAATTCTCGTCAGGCTTATGAAGATGAGACCCTAGGCTTCAAGGCGGCTCATTCACCATGGGCTGGAAGATGGAGTAGAGCCGTCTCCACGCCCAGGCGAGTGGTGCATGCGTTGCTGCATGTTCATAGGGCTGAGACACAACCCTCCAGGCGTCTGCCTGGTTTCACTAGCCACATCAACGCAACACTCCAACTGTCGTGATCCCTTGAGGATCTCGCATAATGGACTGGACCCTGCTTGGTGTAGAGCGCGGTGGAATGTAGCTTAAGTCTATTTCGGCTGCCTGGCTGGTCCTCAACACACACACACTCACGCCCGCGGCGTCAGCACCAGGGACTCGCCAGGACGCTGTGGGTGGGCGTTTTTGGTTCTCCTGATATCAGCACTAGTAGCATTATCTCGACGTGTTTCCACAAAAGCGTTCGCGGGTGTCGATAGGTAACCCGTCCTGGACAGTAAGCCAAAAGTTTGATTCACGCCGACAAGCATTTCACGAGCTGTGACTTGTTGCCACAGCCATCGCTAATCTGGAGGCTGTTGTCGGGGGCGGGGTCCAGAACGTCAGGCTGATGGTCCATCAAGCCATGTCGACGGCGAGGGCAGACGTTTGGGTGATAGACTGGCGGAAAGTCGCACACCCACTGGGCATTGGACCCTGAGCAGTCCTGCTTCAAGGTTCTTACCAGAGCGTCGCTTCACGGTTGTAATTCGCTGCAGCGGTGCGTACATGTAGCAGGCTAGCAGCAGCACTGGGAAGAGCCGATTGATAAGCTGGCTGAGGATGGGCCGTGAGGGGTCCGTTGGAAGTCCGCCACACTGTAGCGGAATTCCATGACACCAACTCGAGACTGATGGGCTAGCTGCCCATGTCTGGTGCTTTTGCATCACTTTGTCAACGCCACGTGTGAGAATGGCAATGATGATGATAATGGGGAGAATCATGTCCCGATCATTTCTTGGTCATTGGTGGTGAGACCCCGGCCAATTGACCGCGACTGTTCTCTTTGCTCGTCTAGGGCATTGCAATCAGGAAGGGCACCGACAACAACGAGATTCATCTGCTCATGACTATTATGCGGCTGATCTGATGATCCAGAGTCCAGATCCACCCCGAAGGCCACGGCTCACGGCACCTGTCTTGTCAGCAGCTGGTACGGAGTACTCCGTACGTATCGAGCTATAGGCGAGCCGACCCAGTCTTTGTGCCCTACCCGAACTGCTTCCCATTTGCCTGGGCCAATTCGATAGTCGACGGCGACAGGATCGAGTGCTGTGACGCGATGAACAATTGCACTGCTTGCGATGCGACTACTACGTACAACTCCGCACATATGGTGAATCCTCACTGGGGGGCTCGGGGTTCTACATGTAGGCATGGCCAGGGGGGCCCCCATCATTCAATGGAAGGCCTGCCCTGGTTCGGCGACTTCAGACGTTGGCTGGGATCACCAAGTCCGCGACCCCGTGCGCAGGCGAGTGAGTGAGTGCGTGCGTGCGTGGTGAGTGGTGAGTGATGATGGCTGATGACTGAGAGTGAGTTTCGCTGGTTCGGACATAATGCTGGTGCCGACGACCGGCGTCGAGCTAAATGTTAGACGCACACCACCACCACTGGCCGGAACGCTAGCCCGTGCCGTCAGTGCGTAGGTACGTACTGTAATAGTCCCTGTCGTCCTTCTCTCTCAATCCCGATGCCAAACAAGGACCGCCTTTTTATTCCCGCTCGATTATGCTCCATATTACGGTAGCAAGCGTCGACATGAGCTCAGACGTGCTAGGTACTTGCAACTCGACTGCTCGCGGTCTCGTCATCCCTCCCGTACGCCGAGCGTGACTACTACCTTACTTTTAGTCCTAACTCTCATATATAAATGTCTAGCCCCCCTGATCCCCCCCCGTGGCTGCCCCCAGCCCCTACCGCCCTCAGCTCTTGACTGTTTTGATACCATCGTGTCGTTCCTGTATTGAATCTTTGTATATGATACCCGCACATACCCCCTACACAGATCTTCCTCACACATATCAATGTGTTGACACATCACACCCGCGAACAAACAACAAGGGAACACATTAACACGCTCACATACTCGCTCGACAACTTACATACCTGACACTTTTATGCATGCGCACACATACACACAACCGCTCAACCTCTCTCATTGTTACTAGTCCTCAGCATGGTCTCAGGACTACTGGTAACACCGCCCGAGGACTTTACCTCTGATACGCACAACAAGAGAAACTCTATTCTCGGCAGCCATCACAACAAGACGACGCCCAGCAAGATTGCCCACCGACACGCTAGACAGCGTGAGGCCCCGGCCAACCCAATTCTCAAGCGCGAGCCAGCACGTGCCAACCCCAGCATGGACGGTCGCCACAAGCGTGTCTGGAAGGCGTGTGAGAGATGTCGCATGAAGAAGACGAAATGCGACGGCGAGTTCCCCTGCAAGAGATGCAAGGACGACGGTCTCATCTGCACGGCCGGCATTCGCAAAAAGACCGAGTACAAGCAACTACCAAAGGGCTACGCCGAGGTCCTCGAGCACACACAGTTTGCGCTTGTGCAGACGGTGCATAAACTCTATCAGATGGTCCGCGAGGGCCAGACATGGACGCTCGACGAGCCTACCCTCAACGACCGCAACCTACCCGTCATCCACGACATTGCAGACAAGCTTGGCTGCATCCGACCGCACTCCGACATCGACCTCCCCATCAGCCACATCTTCCCCGAAGACGAACGCGGCCTGACGGAACTACAAGCCAAGCTCGAGGCGGCCGAGGCAGAGAGCGCGACCCGCGAGCTCCAAGTGAGCAGCAACAGCAGTACCAGCAATGCGGCAGCGCCACACCCCGTTCCGCTGCAACATCAGCAATCCTCGAGGTCATCGGGCAGCCATAACCAGGAGGGTGCGATCTCGTCTCCCTCCGCGGCAGGCATCTCCTCGGGTCCTGGATCCGTGTCGGACACGTCTGACCTGGACATGGACTACCGCGCCACAGCGTTTGGAGGCAGCGGTGGCAGCTTTGTCGACTCTCCCCCCAGCTACGCCGCGTCGCACAATGACTTCAACCCCCGCGTGCTGCCGCAGCCGCCTCGCATCAACTCAGCACCGAGCTTCCTCCCCGCGGGTCAGCAGCAGCAGCTTAAGGGTCGCGTCAGCTACAGCGGGCCGCAGGTGATGAGTCGCCAAGTGAGCACGGCACAGACTGCCCCCCAGCAGCGCCCGTTCACTAAGCAGGAGCCACAGCAGCGGCAGCAGCAGTTTGATGCCACCATGAACGACTACACGCAGCATCAGAGCAACATGGCGTTCCTCGCTAATGACGGGAGTAACGACGATGGTTTCCTGATTAATCCTCACATGGTCGGCCCCGCCTTCTTCGACGAGGGATTGCAGGTGATGGGTGATGGCACCATGGGCGATCCCATGCTGTGGAATGGGGTTCTGGGCTCATCAGAATTCGATGAATCGCTAATCTAAATAGCGTGGCAAAGCAATAATTACGAGCGCACGTTTTCTAATGACTATAATGACCTGTACAAAATAACCTCGGACATAGAGTAATTCCAAACGCACATGCGTACTCACACCAAGCCCCATTGACAATCAACGCGGGCTAAATGAATCTTGGCAGCTGCTTTCAGAACGTGTGCCGTTTTCACACTTCTGCATGCATGCAGAAAAATGTCAGAAAGGCGGGATGGATGGCATGCCATGGCATTCCAAGAATTCCGCATCGTCCGCCCGCCCACTGTACCTGACGATGATAGGCCGTCACAGTTCCCCCGTACCTTATCCTTCTCCAGCATGCATGCCCTGGCTTCTAGCGAGCATAATTTTATTGTGGCTGGCTGTCGGGGGCAGGACGATGTGACCATTGACCCCCCCGTGAGAATCATTACACGTCATTGACTTGTTGTAGGAGTCTTGGAGAAAGCCTGGGGGGGGGCATGGGCTGTTCATCGAGCAGTGAGTGGTGGACCTCTTACTAGACCGCGGCCGAGAACTTTGCCAGGCGAGTTCTAAAATGAAGCTAAAAAGAAGTTTGATTGATTCGTGATGCATCCCACTCTGCCCTCTTTCCCTGAAAATAGGCAATGGCCATGAGCTGTCAAATTTTGCTGCCGACCACTTATTACGTCCCCATGCGGTAGTGGTGATGCTGCAGCGCAGGGCGTGTGGGTACGAGGTACGGCGCCCCGATCTAGCAGTGCTGGCATCGTGTGTTTTTCTTGAAATTTGATTGTCAAGACGCTGCCAATGCGTGACGAGGCAATTGGAAAAGGTAGGCAAGAACCACAATGTGGTCGGTCCGTTGGCGGCGCAGTGATCTGAGGAGAGCTCACAGAGCTCCCGTCTTCTTGATATTCATCACGTGACTAACAGCGGCGCCTCTTCTCCGCAAGGCCTGCTGGCCTTGGCCCTGACAAGGGGCTGATTCTCTTGGATGGTCTCGACCGGCGACAGAATCATACATTACTCACAATGGCATAAAGGTGACAATCGTTATGGTCAATTGGCCCGTTATGTCAACAGGCCGTCTGACAGCCACGTTAGCAGGCCGCACTGCGCAGGCGTCTGTGCAGATCATCAGCAGCGCCCGCTGCTGCGGGACACGGCACCTTAAGCTTTGTGAGTGGGCCCATGTACGTACCCCTCGATCACGGCGACCAGTTGTTTGCTTGGCTTGCTCGCGTGCTTACACGCGCACAAGCGGGCCATGTCTTGAATGGATCATTGCTGTCCAGTGATAGCCTCACCGCAAAAGGCATTCTGCTCGTCCATCTCACGATCCTGTTGTAGTACGTAGTGCTGCGCAGGCATTGCGTGGGCTGTTTAATAAATACCGCTGAGCAAAGAGCAATCGCTTCGACTGATGTACCCGGCACGCGTCACGCGTCCCAGTGGCTCATCAGAGGAGGACTCAGGACCCTGGATCACAGCGGCGCAGCGTGAAACGGGCTGCGCCCTCGTGCGTGGCCCCAGACGGACGGGCCCCGGACGCAAATGAGCATCAGAAATCAGAACATGGGACAATCCTAGTCTAGCTTTATACTAATTCGTTTCCCCTGGCGTTGCATCCAGACATTTGGAAATAGAAGGCAGGGTTTCATCGGGTCCCAATGCTCATCTCAATGCCCATCTCACCCCATCATCGGGGCTTCGCCATGCGTCGCGGACTCGCGGGTTTGGGCGACGGGCGACAGGACCCGGCATTCGGGTTCTTTGTGGGCTCCGCGCGCCGGAGCTCCATCGTTCTTCAGTCCCTGGGCTGACAAGCGGACTTAACATTATCAATCCACATGGCGAAAACAAGAACCACAAGTTTATAACTCCGGGTCGTCTACGGAGTGTCCGTACATGCGGACGGACGTGCCGCGGTTGTATTGCTTCCTTGCTTGCTTATGAAGCTATTCCACTTTTTGTCAGAATTTGAATTTTGTTGCGCCGCCGTGCTGGAGTGGCACACAGTGATTAATAAGATAAACTGTGAAAGAGGAAAATCCTTTTCAGGGTCCCCCCTTTCTCCAGCTAACATGAAGGCTAGCTTCAAGGGTGTACGTTTTGGCATGGTCCACCGCAAGGTACAGTAGTGTTTACAAATTGACCTGATATACCTACAGTGTGGTATAGGTGAACTGCTGGCTGGGCTTTCACGTTTATCGTTAAGAAGTCAACTCGACTTTAATCGCGCACTTTGTGCTCTGCTGACCGGATCTCGTGAGCTCGAGGGGTCGTGTAATCCTTGTTTGCGTGTAGTCGGGCAATTACACCACGTCCAACTTGCCACTCAACGGATGCGGCACAAGACTTGCATCAATCCCGAACACTAGTACTGTGCGTTGTGTTTTAGAGATCATGAGGCTGAAATTGTTAAACCCGATGATGTGGATGCCCATTGTTCAGTCCAGTCCACAGTTGTCTGCAGGGTAAGCTGGCCACATGTGAAGAAGTGGATTGCGATCCCACCCCGCGCCCCTGATCGACAACAGGTTGATGAACTTCATGAATACGAGGTACGATCTCAGGGGCAAGATTTATTTATGTCGCAATTAGTGTGTCTATATTGAAACATGGGGTTTGAATGCCATTGCTGGGGACAGTACTCCGTACCATCTACCTAAACGGCCGCAACGCGCTGTTTGTGGCACAGCGTGGGCACGCACTCCTGTTGGCTGCTCCTAATGCATGCATGCTCGCATTCGTTGCGAGCGCGAAGCGAGCGTCCCATTCCCCGTTCCAGTCGCCACCGCCTCGCAAATGGCACCTCACAATCATAGACACACGCCTTGTGCCTCCAGGGGTTGGCATCGAGCCGTGCCCAGACAGCCATCCCGACTGAGCTTCATCTCATGCCTCCAAGACAGCATTACTCGGACACTGCATTAGCGAGCGAGATACGAGCTACATGCGAGCAATGCAGAATAGTGCCAATCAGAACTACGTACGTAGCTCGAAACTCGGCACTTCATTGTAGTAGTCGACTGCCCGGAGCATTTTGCCCAGTTATCTCACTGCCCATGATGCAGGCTATGCAGCAGGATGAATCCCGATAGCGTATAAACAAATACCGTCCCCCAGACGCCACGCTAAAACACAAGACCATGTCGTAGATCGCACGGGGACACACATCAAGTCTGGATGTCCAGGGCCTGCTTCAAGATTGCTTCGTTGGCCCTCCACCAGCGCGCCCGCTGCTCCAAATCATCCGCTGCGCCACCGAGGGCAGCCTCTTTCCTCCTCTGCGCCTCTCTGGCCGCAGCCATGCCGTTCTGCCGCTTCGTCTCCAACGGCTGTAGCTCCGCGTGTAATCTCTCGGCCTCCTTCTTCTTGCGCGGAACCTTTGCCTGCAGGGCCTCGAGCTCCCGTGCCAACTCGGCCTGTTCGCGTTGACGCTTGGCCACGAGCTCCTGCGTCTTGGCGAGAGGAAGGTTCATGCTCGGGTCGGTACCAGTGAGGTCTTTCTCTGTCTTGAGTTCCTCGATCCTTTCCTCCAGTTGCTTGCTCTTCTGCGGCAGATCTCTCAGCTTGGCTGTCTCGAGCTGGACAGTCTCGTAGCGCCGACTGAGTTCCCTCCCCTTGCGCTCGAGCTCCTCGATCATGTCCGCCACCTCCAGCTTCAGTGCCTTGAGCTCAGACTTGACGGCTGCGTTCTCCTTCTCGAGCTCCAGATTCTCTTGCATGGTGACGATGAGCGGTGGATCCCCGACAATGGCGCGGATGAATTTCTCCTTTGTGACCTGCTCAACGTAGGAAAAGCGAAGCTTTGCAAAGAGCTCCTTGTAATGTGCCAGGTCGGCTTCCAAACTGGCTGGTGTGGGCGCATCGAAAGAGGCATTGGACGCGTCCGAGGTCCGTTGGCGCGCTTCTTCACTCTGTGTCGCTTCGCTTGAGATGGGCTCGCTCAGCTTGATGATGGAGATGGGTTCGGCGTTCAGCTCTTCAATAGCCTGAAGAGCCTTGGCCGTGTCCGTGAAAATGTCGTCCATGGTTGCAGAGACTTGCAGCTAGCTTAGATTGTGTCGATGGTGACTGAGATGCTCAGAAGACGTTGGTGGCGCGACTGTGGTATCTTCACCGTGTTACAGTGTTTACTTTAGTCCTCTTTCGGTCTAGTGTGACCGGGCGGCCAAGTTCCGCCCCGAGTGGTGGCGCACCGCAAAGCCGATCAAGATTCAACGCCTCCACTGGATCTCAACCCTCCCATCTCTCCTCCATCAAACCACCTGGCTTTGGCCCGACTTGCTTATTGGCACTACAACGCAGAGTGCCATAATCCACCAATCGTCCCGACAACGCGCGCGCGTCTCTCACCACGCCTACCCGCGTCAAGCCCCCTCGCCATGGGCAACGACGACATCCTCACCGACGACTACGTCGCGGACCTTCTCGTCAAAGATGCCAACGATTGCTCCTTGAAATACTCAGCGCTGGGCATGGATGCCTATACGTCGTCATCATCATCAGGGAAGAAGTACAGATACCCACCATTTCTCGTCAGCCCAGGTGGCTGACCGAGCGAGCAGGCCGGCAAACATGCCAAAACCAAATACCAGATTTCTCCGGCACATCATCAAGGGCACCGACACGCACAACAAGAATCTTTTAGCGAAAGAGGCTGCTGAATCAAAAGCAAGGCTGCAGGATCTCGAGCACTCGGAGGAAGTCAAGCGGCTCAAGGCGAACCCCAACACGAGGGATATACGGAAGCGACAAATGGGCGATATTCATGCGATTCTGGGTGGCGGTTCGCGACGGAGGCGGACAGAACGCGAATCGTCAAGATCCAAACAAGACGAGGCTGGGCACTCGGGGCGGCATCACGGACGACGTCGAGAACGAGAAAAAGATGAGGATGATCTATTCGAAAGCCGGAAATCGAGCAGATCGAGGGACAATGGTCGACTAGCCGACAGAGATCCTGATCGCAGGTCATCACATAAATCCTCTCGAAGCCGGCGCGACGGCGACAACGATTCGCAAACCGAAGATGACACCGAGCGACGACGCCGGGACCGGAGAAGGCGGGACAGATCTAGATCGCCAATTTCACGGCGCAAATCGCACTCCCCCGAAGAACGACGCAGGAGGCATCGGCATCGGTCGAGGTCACCTGCACGGCGAGATGAATCGGACCCATTGGAGGACCTCATAGGACCCATGCCAGCACCGAAACCCCGAGGTCGAGGTGCGCTCGCGGGATCATCAGGCATTGACCAACGTTTTTCGGACACCTATGACCCCAAGCTGGACGTGGCGATGGAGGACGATGCGGGGCAAGGTCAATGGGACGACGCGGTGGAGGCTTTCAGAGATCGACAAAAGCTACGACAGAATCAAGAGCAACGACTGAGAGATGCTGGCTTTGCGGACGCCGATATCAGCAAAACGCGGCAGCATACCGGAGCGCAGGAAGAGGGGGAGGAGGACGTGCGGTGGTCCAAGGCTGGCGAGAAGAGGGAGTGGGATATGGGTAAGGAAGACGACGAATCAGACTAGAGGTCGGACTCAAGCTACTGGCCTTGTTTGGACTCTTCCCCTGGCGCCAAATCTTTGGCCTCTGCCGTTCCCCCTGTACCGGTGCTGGAGCATTGCGGGCGTGACCGCGCGGATGTTCTTGGAGCTACATGTCAGATTTGAGCGCCTTGCAACTATTGTATAAGATACCTATGCCGAAGTATACATCAGTTTGGAGGAGTACAGTTGTGATGAAGAGTTGGAATAGTTTATCTCTGGACATACTTCTCCGTTGCGGTATGATCTTTGACAGTGGATGGCTTTATCACTTAGTCAAGTTCGGTTCCAAGCCTGCTTTGCCTATCTTACCAGGTACTTATAAACGCAAAGGTATAGCTAGACGGTATTTCTCTTCGCCAACTCGCTTTCCCGTGTTTTGTACAGCAGGATATCGATTGGTCCTGCATGCAAGCCAATCATTCTGGGGTTCTGGGTCCGCCCCACAGGGGTCATGGTGCAATGCCGATCACCTCATGAGTCTGGACCGGGATATGTATTGAAATTTGTGGATGGGGTTCCTTATGACTTCACACGAAATTATCCACAAGAAATTCATTCCTGTGTGGCACAGCGCCAAAGGATAGAGCGCAGGTGGCTGTTCGAGCGAGAATGTCATTTGAATTGTTGGGCAGCTGGCCAAGATAGTTTGGGTGATGTGATGAAGGCTACAGTACTCTTCATAGCTGCAAGGGCCACCGAGACAAACATCTCGGGACCTGGGTATTCCGTCTTGGGTATGCTCAGAGGATATCATGCATCTTTGATAGATGCCGAGAGCCGTTTACGGTAGGGTTAGTTACTGCAGGGCTCTCCAATGAACTATCTTCTCACACTGTTGTGCAAGCCGAGCTACGCCTCAATTGTGTATCTTATCAAAGCTCAGTGTAAGGGACGGGTCTTGGCAGGGTACGCGATTACGCAGCTCTTCGTCCTGGAGACAAATTACACGATGCAGGGAGCAGATTTTGAAGGAACCTTTCTTCTGGTCCCTGGGCTAGCAAAGTTCCCCTCGTATTGGCCTACCTATTTCGCGTTTGCCGACGACCACTGGGAGACAACATGGCATGGACATGGATGCCAGAATGCCAAGACCTTGTGATGTGTTGCGTGAGGGGTCAAAGTCACACGAGTCGCAATCGCGGTCAGGCTTGGGGTCAGTCGCGCACATGGGATTTCGACGTGATAGAGTAGCGAGGCTGTCAACATTGGTGAAATGCACGGCGTGTAACCTGGTATCTGATGCGGCTGCAAGAGTGAGCATTGAGACTGGAGCGAGATGGACTGGCGGAAGACCGGGACTGGAGGACTGGAGGGTGGGACGGACTGCGACAGTGCACAGAAGGCCCTGGACTTGGGTCTTGGCAGACTGCGCCTGCCGCCTGAACATGATGAACTGGACGTGGCGCGCCATTCCCCAGCCCAGCACAGCCGGGTCCAGCCTGATCGGATTGTTTCCCCTCCACCCAGAGAGAGCATCATCATCCGACCCCGATGCGGCCTTCTTCTCCTCACATTTCTCGGTTCTCCCCTACCTCTTCCCTCCCTGTTTCTTCTTTTCTTCGAAAAATAACGAGTGCTTCTGCGTCTTGAAACTCATATTGCGCTTATCAACTTCGTGAGGTCCTCCGACATTCCGAATCTCGCTGATACATACGTACGTCCACGACTCGAACCTTATTTCTGCCGCCGATACGTCCATGACACTCATCGCCTGGCCACGGCCGCCTGCGTGAGGTGTCAACCCTCATCCGCTCGCTTATTCTTCGTCATACTTCGATTCCGCGTGACTACAGAGAGGAACGCACGGTTTACAGCTTGCACCCGTGACAATAGAGCGGATCCCTACCCACATCCAGCTTGTACACGTCGGAGCCGCGAGCGTCCACCGTCAGTATCTGGTCGCTGGCTGCTGTGACTTTCTCTGCACAGCAGACGACATGCGTCCACCACGGATCGCCGTGCTCGTCTTCCTCCTAGCCTCGTCCTTCTTCCTTATTGGTCGCGCGTTGACCTACAACAAGCCGTACAAACCAAGCCATGCCGCTGCAGGGAACCTCGAGTCCGAGCAAAGGTCGTCGCTATGGGGTTTCATGTACTACAACACACCCTTCTCATTATTTCCGCCAAATGCCGCCATCAGCTTGACCGATGACAATAGTACCTCCTTCGCAGCCCGGCCCGCAGCGTTTGGGCCCAAACTAGCGCCCAGGGGTCTTAGCGGGCAACTCTGGGTTGGCGGCGGGTTCGCGGACGACGAGCTTGAGGCGAATGGAGAGTTCGGCTGCAGCGATCTGCCCACTCGGGGTGCGGCAGGTATCGTGAGGAACGCAAAGACACTGCGCGCTGCGACAGTACCCCGTGTCGCTTCCTCGAGCAGGGTGAAGAGCCGTCAAGAGAAGAGCAACGGTGTATCTATGCTTCTGGATCACGACGACCGCGCTGCGATCGTTCATGCGAGACCCGACCTCGAATCAACGGCTCGCGACGGTAGCCACGATAAATTGCACGAAGGACTCACGGAGGTGCCGTCATCCCACCAAACGTCGGGACATGCCGAGATCGAAAACCTCCCCGAGTCCGCTGACATTGAGGGCAAGATAGTTCTGCTCATGCGAGGCGGCTGCGGCTTCTTGGAGAAGGTCATGTGGGCGCAGCGTCGGGGCGCCGTGGCTGTGATTGTTGGCGACAACACGAAAGGCGGGCCGCTGATTCAGATGTTTGCGCATGGCGAAGAGGTGGACAATGTCACCATTCCGTCCGTCTTCACAGCACGGACGACCGCTCAGCTGCTGTCTTCACTGACTCAGCCAGGCAATTTTGTGGAAGATGTGCTAGACGATAACGGCGATTCTGTCTTCAGAGTCCAGCACAAAGCGGAGTCGGATGACAAGAGCGAGTTTGGCGATGCATTCCAGGACAAAGTAGATGCCATGTCTAGGCGTGTGTCTACTCCTCGGAAGCGTGGTGTCTCGAGCTCGGTACCGGGTTCAGACCAGCTAGTTCAGAGCGGGCTCTCGCGGCTGCTGTTCTGGCGTCAATCTCCGTCGTCATCCCGCCGTGAGGCGACAGGCTGGGAGCTGGTGGGAGATTGGAGCGATGAGAAGGACAGGGTGATCCACGAATCCATGGGCAAAGGGGAGACGAAAGAGCCAACAACGGATGGTGGTTTGGGACCCAAGACCTCCCCGGCACATGCGCGAAGAGGCAGCCTCCCGACGTCGGACAGACATGGCTCAAAGTCCCATGCAGGTCTTTGGGTGACCATCATTCCAACAAACAGCGCAAGCCCCTTCTTCGACACACTTCTCGTTTTGGTCGTCAGTCCCCTGGTGACGCTGACCGTGGTATACGCTCTCCTCATCATTCGAGCCAAGATCCGCCGGAGGAGATGGAGGGCTCCAAAGTCCGTGGTCGAGCAGCTTCCAGTCCGAACGTATCATACAGTAGCTGGTTCCACAGCCCCTGCGACGCGGCAGCCTTCACCCGCGAGCAGCTCGCCCGCAACACCGCTTCTACAGTCTTCTCTACTATCTCGACAGCGGTCTAGGGCGAATACTGTCACTTCGGAGGGCAACGATCCGGCGCAGCCTACGCTAGCCATACCCACCGAACCGCCATCGGAGACCAACCAAGGCCATGAGCGTATGGAAGGAGCTGGTGGCTTTTCAGCGGAATGGAAGAAGTACATGGGCCGACAGGTCGAGTGCGTGGTCTGTCTGGAGGAGTACGTCGACGGCGTGAGTCGGGTGATGAGTTTGCCTTGTGGTCATGAATTCCACGCAGACTGCATGTAAGTGACGACCGCGCAACGCTATGTGGCATTTACTCACATTCTTACAGTACCCCATGGCTTACCACTCGTCGCCGCACTTGCCCAATCTGCAAGGGGGATGTCGTCCGCTCACTAGCCCGCGGATCACCCTCGAACCCGCATTACGAAGCCTACCGAGACGACAGCGAGGATGAGGACATTGCTGAGGCATCTGGTACCCGACCAGTAGACCAAACGCCCGACCTCGAACAGGGCATTCTAACCGAGCCGAGCGACAGCCGACAGGAGGACAACTGGCTGGCCTTCTGGCCCAACAGCTTTGGCTCGAGGACCCGTCCACAGTCACCCCCTCGGCCGGAAGACCACAATCAATCATGAGTTACGACAGCACCTGAATTATCTTCTTTTCTTCGGTTCCCTGCTTTCTTGCATTTCTTGGTACTTGGTCACACTTCGATACAGTATCCGCGTTTTTCTTTTTTTGGCGTACATGGGATGGGGTAGCGTTTCACTCATGGGTACTTGCTTGGTGGCGCAACGGACATGGTGAAGGAGCTTGACATAGGGGAGCACTATACCCACTGGTCCCGGATATACCACTTATACACATATCACTGTCAATGAGAGTTTCAAGATGCCTCGAAACACTGTTCCCTTTCGTGGCCGATCCCAAGAGAACCCCACACGCAGTCTCGGTCCGCCAGTGGCCATGGATTTTCCGCCAAGGGGCACATGTCAACTAGAAGTACCAGTAAGGTCCTTCGTGGATCTCTGTATCCATTGAACAAGGTTTGGTCCGCTCTCGACGTCCTGGGGGAGCTAAGATATGAAATGGGTTTAGGCTTGATAGCCAGGTGGCCAGGTGGCCGGTGGACGCTCCGTGGAAACCTTGTTGACTTATCCAGGGGCTGTCAAGCCGAAAGTCAAAACCTATCACTACAGGCATAAGCGGCACTGTAGAGAGCTTGTATAAAGAGTCTTTGGTATTTTTCTTCCTCGCACCATCATTTCGAATCTGCATCGTCTCTGTCAACGCAACAGTACCGCAAGCTCGCCACGACAGCAACACCTGTCCCGACTTGCGATTCCACAAGCACCATGCCGAATCTACTTACTTGGGTCCAGCGGGACCTGTTCCCCGCCTTGCTGGAAAATGCTTCAGCCGCCACTATCGTCGCAGTCGTCGCGCAAGCCCTTGGCGCGTGCCTTCTTTGTTGTGTGGTCGGTGCTATAGCCGTGGTGGTACTCGCCATGTATGTTGCCACCCCAGTTGTTCATTGTCAAGTTACTGACTCGGTCCCTTTAGTCTTGCAGCCTTGACAGTGAACTGTTGCTGCTGCTGCTTCACGCCTGACGGCGCCGAGAGGGTTACGGAGAGCAAATGGCCTCGCTTCTTTCGCAAACGGCGGGTCTTGACGGCCGAGGAACACCAGGCCGCCCTGGAGGAGAATGACTGGGAAATTGCCTTTGTACCCCCACTGCCGCCGTACCGCGCATTTCCAGTCATCTATGCCCCGGCGGATGCTCCGGTGATGAAGGACGACGAACAGGTTGTGGAGATGCTCGCCTATCCTGTACCAGCACATGGGGGTGTCTAGGAACAGCGCTCGCATAAGGTCTTCACTACGATGGGCGTATGGCTGGATAGACATGTGTGATTTCTTTGTAGACAGCAACATGAAAATTAATTCTCGAAAGACTAAAAATTGGGCTTGTGTGGTTGGGGTTATGAATGTATTCAAATTGTCGCGTGAAGTTTGAACGCAGCTTTCCGAGCGAGAGGAAAGATTGGAAGAGTTGTGGTAACGAAGCTGACCGCTCTGGCCATGATCCGACTGGAGTTATGAGACAAAGGCGGCTCCTGCTTTCGCATAAGTGCAGTGCGTAAGGTACCTTACATAGGGCAGGTGGGTGTCCTGTCGCCCTCATGAGAGGCGGCCGTGAACCTGCGAAGACGGCTTCCAAGATAACTACATCGCAACATCACTTTGTGAGCCGACTGATTGCCATCCAATATCAATTCAAATATCCTTAACATGATGGCCTGCTCCACGTTGATACCATTCTGCTTCCCTGATTATTCCGCCGTACCGGTCAAGCGCGCTGTTGATGCGGTCGAAGACGTCTCGTTCGATACTAGCGACGCAAAGGTTCTCATTAGCTCTGAAGCAGATCAAAGAGTAGCAAAGAGCCCATCGTCAGTGCCGGGTCAACAGTCTGATTCACCAAGCCCGACGGAGATCAATATCCAGGACAGCACACCTACCGCTCACCATGGTATACACCCCAAGAACGGACTCTCTGCACTTCCCAGCAATGCTGCCAGTCACGGCATAGGCTTCGTTGTCGTAGGTTGCATGGTTGCAGGCTTGTCTCTGGTGTTTGCCCTTTCGTTCTACATCCTTCAAACTCTCAACAGGTACTGCATCTGGCTGCAGACGACACTCTACCACATCTTACTGACGAGGGAACAGTTCTGGATCAAAGAAGAACGAAAGGGACAACGATGCAGAGCTCGGCAGTTCGCCACATGAAGTGGGAGTCATTTCTGAGACGGGAACAAACACACAGGATCTCGGCGGTGGAAGGATTAAGAGACAAGTTGGCGCCGGGACCGGATCGCCGAAGCCTTTGGTCGCGCAACCGACGACGCATGAGATTGTGTGTCCTCCCCGATCCCACTTGTCCTGATCACGTTTCTTGATGCGATACGCGCCCTGCTGGAATAGAATGGACAAATGTGCGCATGGGTTTGACAAAGAACCTAATTAAAGGCTTCTTAATGTATTTTAACTTCCATTGCCCTTCAACAGTCTATCCAATTCAACGCTTTTAGAGATACCCCTTGAGCACGGCCGCTTCGGCGTTCAATATCGAAGAGCCAGCCGCGCCAATGACAGCTGTGAAAAGGTTAGCAAGCAGCTTTGCAACCCAAAAAGACGGAAAAACTTACTGTTATGGCTCAAGGCAACAAATTTGATGTCAAAGATACCAGCCTCATCCTCCCTGACGCGCCCGACACTGACGCTATAGCCGTTGCCTAGGTCGCGGTCCAGCCTGGGCTGGGGCCTGTCCGGCTCGTCGAACACTGTGATGGCCGGCTCAGGGGCAGAGGGGCAGCCGAGCGTGACAGCCTCCGGCTTGAAGTCGCGCAGCGCCTGCTTCACCTGCTCCGCGGTGGGCGCTGGCTTGCTCTCGAACGACAGTGATACGCAAGCAGTGTGTCCATCCATGACAGGCACGCGGTTGCACGCCGCGGAGACCCGGAGGGTGGATTGCTCCGTGAAGCCATTCTTGTCGGCGTTCAGATCACCGAGGATCTTCCTTGCTTCGCTCTCCAGCTTGTCCTCCTCGCCCGGGATGAACGGCACGACGTTGTCGATCATGTCCATGCTGCTCACGCCGGGGTAGCCAGCGCCCGAGACGGCCTGCATGGTGACAATGCTGACCTTGTCGATCTTGCCAAACTTGGCCTGCAGGGCGGCAAAGGGCCCAACGAGCCCGATGACGGCGCAGTTCGAGTTGCAGACGAGGAAACCCTTTTGGAGCTTGTGGTGCTCGCGCTGGTGGGGGATGAGGTCGAGGTGGGACAGGTTGACGGTCGGTACGACGAGGGGCACGAGAGGGTCGCGACGGTAGTTCTTTGCGTTGGAGAAGATGGGGATGTTGGCCTTGACAAACTCCATTTCTAGGCACAGTCAGTCCTCTGTTCAATACACGCTGTCTTCCACCCCCCTCAGATGGATCGTACGTACCAATCTCACCAGCGACGTCCGAATCCAGACCACTGAACACAACGTCGCAATCGGCAAACTCGGATGACTTGCACTCGCGGACGATCATGTCGCCAATGGCGCCGATGGGGGAGGCCTGCTTCCATTTCACGGCGTCGCGGTACTTCTTCCCAGCGGAGCGCGAGGAGGCGCCGATGGCGTGGAGCGTGAGGTAGGGGTGCTTCGCGAGGAGGAGAATGAATCGCTGCCCTACGGAGCCGGTGCAGCCAAGGACGCCTTGAATCTGTTAGCTGGTGCTTGTTCAAGAGCTGGACTTGGGAGCTTGATGGACGATTGGGAGCATGGAGGGGGTAGGGGAGCCGTTGGTGGACGTACCGCACTTCTTGGTGGGGAATTCTGAAGCCATTTTCGTCTGATGTGTTGCCCTTGGGTATTATATGGCTCCGTAAAGATTTAAGAAGCTCAAGACAAGCAGAAAGATGGTGCGCAAATAATCCGTGGACGGACGCCGAAAACTGGAGGTTCGAAGTCAAGTCATTTGCCCCGCGATCGGACCTGGAGCTGAGCCCCACGTGGAGGGGCACTGTGGTGGGATGGCAGCTCCAGGAAATGGTCAAGCATAAGGTCACGAGACCAGAGAATATCAATGAGTGTCATCAATTCAAGCAAGTATATCTATGAAATCGTGGGTCGCGTATCCAATGCTCCCGAATAATGCAAATATGCAGCTGTAAACCAAAGTGGGCGCCATTCAATGCTTCTCGACGCCAGCATGGCCCTCATGCGGCCAACCCCCAAACACCAGCTGCTTCCTGGTCCATACTCCGTCTACTCGATCGACGCTCGCCTCTTGCTGTGAGAATACAAACGGAACTGCACAAAGATAATGCAGTCCTCCACAATGGTGCCGAGTGAGCCAAGCAAGAATGGCAGAGCGTTGAGGAGATACTTTGTCTCCTGGGAGTAGGCCACCAAACTGATGCCGTAGGTCAGGTTTCCGGTCAAGGACAGCATGAAGAAGAGCAGCGAAAGACCCTCGCAGGACTTCTCCTTGTAGTTTTTGACGATCTGCGGGACACGCGCACTTTGCATGTTAGCGGGAGGGCGGAGACCTTCGGGGTGCGAGACAAGACTAACCAGAGGTAGAGCACGGCGCTGATGTAGCCCAACGTCAAGCCCGCCATTTCCAGAGGGTTATTCACCTCCTCGGGCGCATCAGGAGTGGGATCGGACGTATCCCACGCACCGGCCTTGTACGAGATGAACCACGCGACAATGCCCACAACGTAGACAGCCACGAGGCAGAGGGTGTTCTGCAGCCATTGCTTGCCGCCGTTCGCGTTATCGGACTCGTCCTCGCCCGGGCCGACCTTGGCGACCGCTTCGGCGGTGGCAACGCCAATCGCGCCACTGGATTCGCGGCGGAGCAGAGGGGACTGCTCGCTGGGCTCCCCGTGCGCAGGGTGTGCTGGCTTGCCCTTGTTGCGGTGGTTGTAGTATGCGCACTGGGCGATGAGGACGGTGTCGGCAATGCAGAAATAGCAGGGTAGGGCGATTGCCGTCGGAGCGAGGTGGGTGAAGAGCGCGCCTGTGAGCAAGTGTCAGTCGGGTGCCAAGCTTCCATTTGAAGTTCTGTCGGTGAGGCCTGCAGGTCTGTCGTCGAAGGGACTGCGCGAGCCTACCCGAAGAAGTGGAAAGACTTACCCAAGAGGTTTGTCATGTCGCCCAGTAGCCAGACGATCAGAAAAGCCATACTGAGGCCATCGGCGCTTTGCGCTTTGAAGTTTGCGAACAGTTGTGGGATCTAGACAGGGTAGGTCAGGCTAGGGCAGTCGAGAGACACAGACGTGGGAAAGGCGACGTACGAGGACACATATCCAGGCAACGAGACTGACGCTCCCAAAGATGCCTGACACTGCCAAAGAGACGGGGGGCGCATGTCGGATTGCGGCCATGGAGGCTAGGACCACGAGCGAGGACATGGTGGCGGTGGTCGGTCGTCGCTATCAGGCGTGGGTTTTCCCTGCGAAACGGGGAACCGAGGATAGCGGAAGGGTCGTCGAGGTTTGCAAAGTCGACATGTACGAGCGACGAAGAGATCGAGAAGGGCAATTGAGCAGGAGGAGTAAGTAGGACGTAGGAGAGGCTGGATGCCAAGTCAACGTTCGCAGTCACAAGGGCAGATTTCTTATCGCGGGCCGTGATTGGGAAATGGTTGGCGCACATTGGCCAGCCGACTCACTGCACTGCAGCTGAGAATGTGGGGGAGTCAGTCATGCGAACGCGGGACGTGATGATCACCCAGCAGATCTGCTCCAGTCGACTGGCTGTGCGCTGTTGTGCACAATGAGTCGTGGAGCGCTGTTTATTTGCATCCCAGAGACGATAAGGCACTCAGCTTTTTTGGAATGCGTGCGTTCTAGTCTGAGGCTCTAAGTCAAAGTCTATTTGTACTCTGACTAGAACTTTTTGTCGATTAAGTTACCACTGACGTCGGTGTGGGTGGCATCCCATAACAGTCATTAGTGGCTCACTGGCTTATCGCTGTGACACCAACTCGGTCTGAGTCGTGTCTTGACATCCGGGAGAGCCTTGACGGGCGAAAATGCACAGTATGCGGAATGACTGACTACTACATTAATAACATTGATGGTCATCGCCTGATAATCCCTGATTATCTCGCTGCACAATTGATCTCGTTTAACGACTTGACCCGCCATGGCGGACTGATAAGAACTGCGCAGCGATATCGGCCCGTCCTCAGTCACTTTCACGTGGGGCCTCTCCAGCGGAAATGGTTGGTCGAGAGGCACCCGCCAACAACCTTGTTCCTCCGCCAACTCCAGCCTCCAGGTCGCATCATCAGGCACGTTCACCGGCCACCTTGAGACCAGCTGACGCGACACGCCCACAGTCACGTCCAGTCACGTAGCCAGCCATGCCTTCTTCCGTCAACGTGCACCACAGGGTGCCGTGAATAAACAACCCGGGACTTGGACCATTCTTCCTTCATCTCCATCATCACAACAGCACCTTCCCTGCTGAAGTTAGACTGCACAGCTTCACTTCGAAATGAAGCTTTCTTACACGCTCACCTTTGGGCTCTTGTCCGTGCCTGGTGCGGTGGCTTGGGGCAGTAAGTATCCTGCCATCACTGATCACAAGTGATGCTAAAGGATGACAGGTCTGGGACACATTACCACGGCCTTTATTGCCAGCCACTTTGTGTCTAACACAACCGAAGCCTACTTCAAGACCCTGCTCCGCAATGACGAGCCCGACTACCTCGCCAGCGTTGCCTCGTGGGCCGACTCGATCCGCTACACGAAATGGGGACGCTTCACAAAGAACTTTCACTTTATCGACGCGCACGACAACCCGCCCTTCTCGTGTGACGTCGACTACGAGCGTGACTGCAAGGAGTCGGGCTGCGTCATCAGCGCGCTGGCCAACTACACGGACCAGTCCCTCGACCCGACGCTGGCGCCGTGGCTGCGAGCTCAAGCGGCCAAGTTCGTCGTACACTTTGTCGGAGACCTCCACCAGCCCTTGCACAACGAAGACGTTGCCCTGGGTGGCAACCGCATCTATGTGAAGTGGGATGGCAGGGACTACAATCTGCACCACGTCTGGGACACGTCCATCGCGGAGAAATGGCTCGGTGCGCACGGAAAGCCGTACCCCATTGCGCTCAAATGGGCCAACGCGCTTGCGGTGGAGATTAGCGACGGCAAGTTCGCGGAGGAGAAGGACGGGTGGTTGAAGGAACTGGACTTTGAGGACGCCGTCGCCACGGCCATGGCTTGGTCGAGGGAGTGCAATGCGTTTGTGTGCACGCATGTCTTCCCCGAAGGTCCGGCCGCCATTGCTGGACAGGAGCTTGGCGGAGCGTACTTTGACGCCGCAGGACCCGTCGTGGAAAGGCAGGTCGCCCGAGCGGGATACCGCATGGCCGCCTGGCTCGACCACATTGCCGATGAGTTCCAGAAGCGTCATCCGGATTACCTGGACGAGCTCTAGGGCGCATTATACGATGCAGTGACATTGCAGGATGGACGCACGGCTCATAGATTCCCGGCTGCCTGCCAACCTTTTGAATACTTGCTTACAGCCTTACATGCCGCCGCAAGGGTCTTTTGTCTTTGTGGAATGCTACCGTGCCGACGGGAAGCGAGGGGGAGTCTCAGGTCCCGTGTATCAGACGTGAAACTCAGACACAGGCGAGACTGACGCCAGACGAGCGAACCTCCATTGTCACAGGAAATGTTGGCCAGGCGCACCCAGCAACAGGGACTTTGCATCATTGATTATACCTCGCCCTGGTCATTAGTAATTTTAGGAGACTCGTGGAAAGTCTTTTACGAAGAACGGATTGTCCCCGAGATCTTTGGCGCTGCCGCCAACATCATCACCACCACTCAGCATCTTGAGCAGGCCACGCAAGGCTCAAATGCTCTACAATCTCTGCCGATCATCTGAGCGCGCGCCAGTGAATCTACCACAGTATCGACCAAAGAGCAGTCGAGGGTGCTTTCGGTGTGGGTGAATGCCGAAACGCGTATTGCGTGGTTGCCGCCTCCACAGCAACCCCTGATTGGGCGGGTAGCCCGACTGGACGCCCAGGGCGCCTGTCAGGGGGTGCGAGTCGCGACACTTCAAGCTCCACGATTTCGAGATCTGCTACGTTAATGTCAACGGTCTCAACCACGGATCGTCTCATGATGCTCCCATGCAGAGGATTTCATGCTTATTGCTAGCCCGGCCTTGGCGGTGCATGGGCTGCACCCGAGCGAGCCATCGACAGGCGTCCCGCGGCCAGCCACCACGAGAATGATCTGCGCCTAGGGGTCTGTAACTACAGACCAGCTTACTTGAGGCTCGCTAAGTTTGACGAATGCCTGCTGGAACATATGCAAAGAGTCGGCCCAGCTGGTCAGCTCCATATGCTAGCAGACAAGCTCTTGCGGCCAAGGCCATCGCACGACCCCGATCCAAGAGATTCCAAATCTCCGGGGTGTTCCTGGGCCGTATGATCAAGCCGTTTATGCTGTCACAATCGCTCAAGTGTCGTCTCATGTCTTCCAGGATGAAGCCCTGACCGTAGACCCGAGACGACTATTTGGCCTGCGCCTCCCTCGGTTTCTTTTTGCTCTTCCACCCTCTCTTCTTCCTCTACAGAGTCTCCTACAGACAGTCCTTGTTCCTCACGCTGGTAGTTTGAGGTTCATTCGCTCCTTTCTTGTCCATCTTTTTTATCGCACGTAGCTGTGCTACCTTTTTGCTTCTTGGGCTGGAACCCTGCTTCTCTCACTTTCTTTATATCCATCATCGTCACGTATAGGCAACCTTCGCCATGCATATCCAGAGTGTTCTCACTGCCGTTGTGGCGCTTTCCGCTGTCTCGGACGCGGCCATCCTCCAGCCACGCAAGTCACCCTTCTCAAGGGCGTTGAAGAAGCGCCAGTTCGGAGGCAATCGCTTTGGAGGAGGCTTCAACGGCGGTGGCTTTGGCGGCAACAACGGCGGCTTTGGCGGCAACAGCGGCGGCTTTGGCGGCAACAACGGCGGCTTTGGCGGCAACAACGGGGGCTTTGGTGGGAACAACGGCAACAATGACCAGAACAACAACAACGGCGACAATGGCCAGAACAACAATGGCGACAACGGCCAGAACAACAATGGTGATAATGGCCAGAACAACGGCGGCAACGGCCAGAACAACAACGGTGGTGGAGGAGCCCAGCTGGACCCCAATGTCATCCAGAGTGCTTCAGCAAGCGACGGTGGTGCTGATCAAGCATCGGGACAGTCTCCCTCCCAGACGTAAGTTTTGAGATGTACGATTTGGCAAGGATGGGGCTTATTCAACGACTGCAGGGATGACAACAACTTCATCAACTTCTGCCAAGGATCGACTTTGACCAACGGCGAGCAGAACGAAGGAGGTTCCTGCAATGGTATCCGTACGTGTGCACCTGTTCTACTTATTTGTCAGACAAGACTCAGTGCTGACCAGCTTAGCCATGGGCAAGATTCCCGCCGTCAATCGCATGGTCTCTGCCATCTTCACCCAGCCCCAGAACGGTGACACCATTGCCCCCGACACCGACTTCACCATCTCGGTGCAGATGCTCAACTTTGCCCCCGGCACCTTCACAAACCCTGACAACACGTACTACTCTGCCCCCCAAGACCTTGATGGCAACGGCAACATCATTGGTCACACCCACGTTACTGTCCAAGATCTCGGGGGCGATGCTAACCCAACGAACCCCCTCGACCCCACCCAGTTTGCATTCTTCAAGGGCATCAATGATCAGGGCAACGGTCAGGGCCTGCTGTCTGCGGACGTAGCGGGTGGTCTCCCAGAGGGCAACTACCGTGTCTGCTCCCTTGTGGCGGCCGCCAACCACCAGCCTGTGATCATGCCGGTCGCGCAGCGTGGCGCGCAGGATGACTGCGTCCGATTCACCGTATCCAACAACGGCGGTGGTGGCGGCAATGGCAACAACGGTGGCAATGGCGGCAACAATCAGGGACAAGACCAGAACCAGGGCGGTGGTGGCTTTGACTTTGGTAATGGCAACGGCAATGACCAGAACCAGAACCAGGATCAGAACCAGGGCGGTGATCAGAACCAGAACCAGGATCAGAACCAGGGCGGTGATCAGAACCAGAACCAAGATCAGAACCAGAACCAGGATCAGAACCAGGGCGGTGGCTTCGACTTTGGCAACGGCAATGACCAGAACCAGAACCAGGATCAGAACCAGGGTGGTGATCAGAACCAGAACCAAGATCAAAACCAGAACCAGGACCAGAACCAGGGCGGTGGTTTTGATTTCGGCAATGGCAACAACCAGAACCAAGACAACCAATTCGGCGGTGGCCAGGGCGGTGACCAAAACCAGGGCGGTGGCTTCAACTTTGGCAACGGCAACGATCAAAACCAGGGCAACCAAAACGGCTTCGGCGGAGGCAACAACTTCTTCAACGCCGACATTGGGCAAGGTAAATCAGCCACCGCCACGCCCACTCCCGTCCCTGGCGTTCGACGCTTCTACGTATAGTCGCGCGCATATTAACAAGACCAACAGGGTCCGGTCAGGAATAGGGTTTCTTTGGTAACACGGTTTGGAGTCCACCTGGGTTTTTGAGGGTGGCGGGCTAGTCGGGGCTCACAAAGTGAGAAGCAGTCAGGGTATCTGTACGGATACTACGCAGCCAGCAAGTAGATCTTTTGACTTGCGCAGTATTCCTTCGGGCATCAATGGACCAGACCTATAGATGGGTCTACGTAATTTTTCGTCCGCGCTCAATGACAGACATTTATACTTCAAGCATCTTGCATTCAAAACTCGACCCGATGTCCCACCAAGGAACCATGTCTACTATACCTATAGGAGCTTCTATTGACATGTAAGGGGAAGCCAGGTCAAGTGCAACGAAACTCAAGTAAGCTATCCTAGCGGGTAAGCTTAAATCAGAAATCAGGGGTTAAGGTCGAGAGAACCTGGAGCTACTCAAACTCTGAATATCTCAATGAAGTGCACAAAAGTCTATCCAAAAATCGGCAGCTGTCCATTTGATATTTAATCTTCCTTTGCTCTCATACCTTTTGCTCATCTCCGTACGCACTGAAATATTTCCAGCTCCATCGACCTCAGCCCAACATGAAATTCGCCTATCTACTCGCGTTTGCCGCGCCCTTTGCTTACACCGCACCAGCTCCTCCAGCCATCGTGACACATTCACACGCCGAGCATATGGAGATCCAAATCTGGGAATCGACCTGGAAGTGCCATTGGAAGAACACGGACTGGTGGGAACTCGTCGACTTCCGCCACGACCATCAAGGTGGCTTCCTGATGAACGAACGAAGAATCCTGCCCGAGAAGTTTATGAACCCTCACTTCATATTTGGCGCGCCAAATGCCATGGGACGCTACCCTGAAGCGCCAGCCAGCAGTCTGTCTTTCAACTTTGGCTCCACACTAGAGTATGGAGAACGTCTTGTGGACGACAAGGGGGAACTCGGTCCTCCAGAGACGATGAAATTCAAGGTTGTGGACAAGACGAGACAACCCCCCTTTGACGGCACGCGGACACAGACTTGGATCCTGGACTTGACCCGCACAACCACTCCCTCGAGTGGCAAGCTGCCCCAGTACGAACTCACGGGCATGAGGCTGAAAGAGCTCGGTGGCAGACACGAGTGCAAGCCACACATGACAGATCCAAACGTGGGAATGAAATCTATGAGCCACCGGCAGAAAGAGCGGATGAAGGATAAGGGGATTGTATATGATCCCCCGCTTGGTGCTGCCTTTACAAGACACGATCCCCGGGGAGGGAACGTTTCGTCTTCTCGCGAGTCAGCTGTACAATAGACCACTCCTATCAGACGGCGAAGTACTGGAATATCGAGAAGGTTGAGCACTACAGAGGCAGGGCGGGATGATGCAAGTCACTAGGCACTATTATAGCATTACTTTAGGTAACAATCATCATATTTAGATTTGCACTTGCCCAAGTATATCAAGATCGCGCTGTGGAGGTATCGATTGCCTACGGGCGAGATATGTAGCTGTAGAAGTCGAGTTGCCGATGCCCCGATGAGACGGAATCAATAGTCTGCAGAGCCAGCCGCCCGTCTAGTCCGTATTCCTTTGCAGTCATCCTAGCACCTAAGTCTTTCAACAATCAACCAAACACCCTCAAGTCGTTCGACCAGCTCTGGACGTCTGTTCCTCCCAGCGAAGTGCAGACACCCGGGTTCGTCTCCACCAGCACGACCGTGCCTGTGCAGTCAGGCCCAGTCCACCCAGCGAGGTAGTACTTGGCAGCCTCGCCGACCACCACGAGGGCGGAGCCGCTGCCAGGTACGGAAATGTTGACGCATCCGCCACGAGAGCCGACGTAGGCAGAGGTGCTGCCCGTCGTGCAGTCGTCGGACTCGCGGAAGAGGCGTGCGTAGAAGTTGAGGGGCCCATCGGGCACCTGGGGAGCAGCAGAGACTGCTGCCACAAGGGCAAGAGTAGGGAGTGTGAAGCGCATATTGGTGGTGTGTTGCGTGTTGATGTTGAAATATGCGAGTACGTAGACTAGGTGAAGGGCCTGGTCTCGGGGCACATTTATACAAAATCCAGCTGCAACGTTAAGCAGAACCCCTGGTCGATAATTCGCTATCTGTATAGGTATTTTGGGCAACTTTTACGAATCCTACGTCTCATCGACAAGCTAGGAAGCGAGCAAAGTCCGAGCAAGCATGGTAAACGAACACCCTTTTCGAGAGCCGCGCGCTTGTCGGGCCTAAACCGACACACGGATATGACGGCGATCAGATTTCATAAATCGTACCTTAGCCAAGGACGTCCTGTTCGTCTCCAAGAGGTGGTATGGGCTTCCCAAAAGAGCATGTGCGGACGACTGGAAGGATTCACTCAGAGGATCATGTACCTAGGCTCGTGGTCTGGACACTGGAGTCAAGGACAGTGGGATTCATGCGGTCCGATCCACGCGGATTTGTTCCCTGTGACTTCCCCCAAAGTGCAGTACATAAATAATCACACGGTGGTGCAATTAAACCGCCAATGTTCAAGGCAGACTGTGCTGGTTGAAACTTGTCAGTGTGTCACACAAGTGTCGAGAATCTCTGGATCGATGTGACCCAAAATTGCCATGCAAGTGTGTGTGTGTTAACGACGTTGACTCCGGGCTCCGCGGCACATGACCGAAGTGCTAGCTCAACCTCAAAAGAAAAGTAAAAGGGGAATAATATTAATAGATAGCTCGAGTATGATTCACAAAGGCTCGAAGAGTAGGAATGTGGACTTGTGGTTGAGCCTGGAGGGTCGCTGTCTGGACCACAGGGTAGGCCAGGAACGTTGACCACGGACAATAGGCCGACTTCGGTTCGGGAACGCTCGCCCATCGCTCCGTCAGCCCAGACAAGAAATTGGGCACTCCAGTCATCAGGCATCATCCGCCGGACGTCAGCTCCAAGCGCACGAACCCAAGAATGGAACGATTACGATGAGTTGGCGGCCCCCCCCCCAAATGCGGGGTCTACACCTCGCTGTCAAGATCCCCCGAGGTAATTAGCCAGGGTCTTCGTTTCTGGAACAATTAGCCGCGTGATCAACTCTCTCTCCGGGTCTTCTGCTCCTCAACCCTCCCCCTCATCTCCAACAGCCTCACTTTTTATCGCACAAGCTCCTCAGAGGTGAATGCAGTAGGAATGCTTTGATTATATCTCAAGGACTCTCGAATTCAACAGACGCCATCCTTTCCCGTCGGCCAGTGCGTACCGAGCAGCCTAAAACCCCACCTTACAAGTACAAAGCTTTGAAAAAAAAATAACACATCCCTTTTTCCTGTTCCGTTCCTGTCCAGCCGAAAAAGAAGAAAAATAAGAAAGAAGCAGAAATTCATTAGTGGTATCATGTGGCAGCCATCCTCCCCCACGACCGAAGCGGCACCCCAGTCGCCGCCGGCCTCTCGACAGGGCAGCATCGCCATCCCAGCCGGTGACGATCGGAGACTCAGGAACCCCGGCCGTCGCTTTGGCCAGATTGTGCGTCTCAAGCCCGAGTACGTCCAGGAGTACAAGGCGTGCCATGCGCAGGTGTGGCCTGAAGTCCTGAAGCAAATCAGAGACTGTAACATTCAAGACTGTACGTCGTCTTTTGCTGTTGTTTTCCCCCTCGCGCCATGCTTTCTTAAAATCCATAAAAAACCCATTCGGGTTGCTCAAATGCCATCGTCTTCTAACCCGCGATAACAGACAGTATCTGGTGGGACGACAAGTCAGGTATCCTCTTTGCGACCTTCAAGTACGTCGGATACGACTATGCAGGTGATATGGAGCGCATGGCAGGCAACCCCAAAGTCCGAGAGTGGTGGAGAATGACGGATGGATACCAGGAGAGCTTCGTCGAGGGCGCGGTCAGTTCTGAGGCTGGTGAGCCGGCATGGTGGAAGCCAGTGGAGGAGGTCTTCTACCAGCCGTAAGAGGTGACCCGAAGCAAGGCAATATGTCTGGTGTACAAGAGCGAATCCGGACTCGTCGTTGTAGCATTGGTGGCAGTGAACTCCTTTCATAGAGCTGACCCGCCAAATGCAACCACCATCCTTATGATGTAGACACTCCAGTGCGGACGATGCGGTTGTTCCCAGCCGCCACGCCCAGTTTGGGTCGGTTCGAGGTTCCAGATGCGCCAAGAGGGGTCCCGGGGGTGCTACCCTTGCCAGACTTCCCTCCTTTGCCCTTGGCCTTGGCAGCGTCGTCGTTGAGAACAGACGAGTCCCAGATGCTGCGTGGCACCGGCCCCTTTGCCAAGTCGGTCAATCTCGAGAGTGTCGATAGCGTACCCCGTGATAGCCCGTCGCCAATCTCCTTGTCGCGAACCTGAAGATTGTGCCAGTCCACATCGGGGGTGTTGCACATCATGACGAAGTCCGATGGCAGGTTCTCGTCTTGCCGTTTCGCAGCCTCGAACGACCCTGCAACGCCCAGCCGTTTGAGATGGCCCTTGTATGACTTGCGCAGAGGATTCTTCAGTTTCTTGTTGGAGGTGGCGTTCTTGTCCACCGGGGCCTTTTCATCGGCTGTCGTGGCGGTCTTGTCTCCCTCGTCATCGACCTTCTCCACCACCTTCTCGCGGGCGAGCTCCGCAGCGATGCCGGTCAGGTTGTACAGTTCGTACAGGTCTTGAGTCAATCGCGGCAAGGACACGGGATGCGCTGTATTGAAAGTCTCATGTTAACAAACAATGTTCACTTGACGACGGTAAGACAAGGCCATCGCCCCATCGACTGGCAAGGTTTCCTGCAGGGCAAGAAGGACAGCACAGTGGAGGGACCCTTACGATTCTGGCAAAGCAGGTACTTGGCACCCACGTCGAGATGCAAATCATCGATACCGCGCCTGGCATCATCGCCGGCCAAGTGAAGCTTTTTCTGGACCCCCCGGTCGCCATCGTCTTCGAGAGCGCGTTTGCGCTTTTGCGATTCATCGGCCATGGAAACGTCGGGCTCGGGTTGACTGGCGCCGTTGACACTGTGAGCCGGGGTCGGAAGTGTTTGCGCGGTCGACATGGAGCTGACATTCGAGAAGGAATGCACAGCGTCCGACGATGTGGTGGCGGGTGACTTTTGCGAGGGGCTCTGGGGAGTCTGGGGGTGGAAAGAAGACATTGTGATTGTCTGATTATCAGTCGTCTTTGTGCGGTGCGTCGCAAAAGACAGATAGTCAGAGTCAACTGTTCAGAGGAAACAAAGACAACGAAGTTGCCCGGGCCGCTGGCCTTGAAGGCGCTTGGACGCTCTCCCTTAGACGCTCGTCATGCACGGATTGATCGTCGGGTTCCCTTGGACTGGCGGCGAGTAGGAAAGTCGGGGATTGCGTCGATAATCGACCGGCTGAGAAGTGGCTGTCGTTGGTCGTAAATCGTCGAGAAATTTAGGTCGTCGGTTTGTAGAAGCCGCTGTTTGTAGGTTCGCAGGTCGCAGCGCTCGGTACAGTGAGGGTAGGTTGTGGATGTGGTGATGATGAGTGAAGATGATGATGTTCCAGACCAGGCAGGCAAGACATAAGGTAAGGAAGCGGAGGGAAGGAGTTGGTGCCTGAAAATCAAGGTTCTCCGGGGTGGGCGGGTCGTTTGGAGAAACTTTAGTGTAGCGCAAGGCAAAGCGACTGCAGGCGCTGGAGGGCGCTGAAGGGCGCTGTATTTTGGGCATCACAGGCGACAGCCAGGCGCGTTGGCCCGTGTTTTCCGCTAGCGGTGACTGGACCCTTGGTGTACGTAGTGCTTTACCTTAATTATTTGCAACGTTTATTCTACACGAATGCTAAATATTACTTTTTCTCATCGAAAATTTTAACAAGGGACTTTAAGCGCAATGAAGGAACTGTGCATTTCCTCTGGGAATTAATGATCATGGCCTTACACGGCCATGGTACAAACTTCGAACCAATGAGCAGCATCCATCGTCCCCAGTTCGCGCTTAGTCACATGACGTGCAGCGATGCAGTTTTACCACACACTTCAGGCCCGAATTTTACATTTCTCTCCTCTTCTTTTTCTTCTTCAACATTTGACCAAGACCGATTCGCGCCGTGTAACATACAACGTCAGCTGGCATGTACTCCCCACTCGGGAGAGTACACTCGTCAGTGCCGACTGGCGAAGCTCGGTTGCGTGCGTCGAGAAGAAAACAACCTTGCCTAAAACCATCATCACGAGGGCCCCTCGTGCGGCTGCCATGATGCGATGATGACCTGATGCAAGTGACATGCCTCCCAATACATCATCCCAGAGTGACAATGTGGAAAGCAAACACCTGAATCAGGGTGGACGGCACCTTGTGTTGCGTTGCGTTGCGTAGCAGGTGAGTCAAATGTCAAATCCCAGCCTGCACTCTTTCACTTCCGCGGCTCGTGATGATACCCTACATCTGGTAAACCTATCCTTCCTTGGTCGCAGTTGGCAGCGGCTTCCGAGTTAGACTGCCAACCACTTGGTTGCAGGAGGAGAATCGGCATGTCTGATATGAGCCCACCGCACCAACGCTGCTATCTACTGTGGCCAGACACTGGCTGATGTCGATAAGCAGGTGATACACCAGTAGCCACTGGCCCGGAAAGAATTTATTAGCACGAGCGACCTGGGCACATTGATGCCGATACGTGGGAACAGGCCACGTAGGGATCTGACGAAACCATATGCATTGCTCGCGTTGATGAATCCATGTGCGCCTTTGTAAACCAGTTCAAACCGCACCGCCCTTTGCGGTGAAAATCAAATTAAATGTACAAGAAGTATTGGAAATAACCAGGCTAGCCTCTGGCCTGTCAGAAAAGAAAAGAAGATTCCCATGTTGGCAATGCGAGACCTGCCATGTGATGAATGTCCAGCACCAACGTAGGCGCCAGTTGCAACCCCCCAAGGACACGCTGACAAGTACCTGCAATATGGGAAGCCTTTTGGGCGTTTTGAAGATGGCGGGCCGGCCACGCTCACTTCAAGTCGGTTACGGCCGACTTGTGTATTCAGAAGATCTATTCTCGCCAGGAAACACGTTGGGTCGACCTGCGTGTGTCTGGTGACTCAGGGGGTGGCGTGGGTCCTGGTGCGGCTCTGCGTTGCCTGGCTTGCTGTGAGGCGCAAGTAAATACTCAGTCGCTCTGGAGCTCGAAGCAGTCCCGGCGCGTGGGGGAGGCCCGGCGAGATGGCTTTTGGCATCATTCGCGCGAGAATATGTAGAGCTCAGTGGCGCGGTGAGTGGCGCCGGTGGATAGCTTGTGGTATATATATTTGGATTCGTATATTGCGTCGAGGGGTCTGATAACGAGACACTGAGACGATCCGAGGCCCTCGACTGGGAGCCCTGTGGCCGATATTGGTCCTCGAGGTCGAGATTCAGGGGGAACGTCGCAGAGGTGGCCCGTAGTCGAGGTCGATCCGAAGATACCATGTCTTTAGGCGCGTATGCCATGTTGTTGTTCATCGCAAACGCTCGGGCTTGAACTGTCAGCTTGCTGGGTCTCTGGCACGAATCTGTGTACCCGCAGACTTACCGGAGTAGTTGTCGTTCGCATAGTGTTCAGAGCTTTGAGCATCGCCGCCCACTGAATACTGGGCATGTTGGCGTTCTGACGTGCTTCCTTCATGCGCCCCGACCTTCCATTCGGGATACTGCAAGGGATTGTCCTGCCATGCCAAATTCGACCTCGAGGGTGATTGCAAAGAGTCAACTCGAGACCGCGACGATAAGTCTTGCAGATTCAGCGGATGTAAGCTTCTGCTGCCGTACTGCCCTAGCTGGTACGTGCTATGGAGGGCCCCAGCGGACAAAGGGCCGGTACTGTGGCTTGCAGACCCGAACCTGGGAGGATACTGGATGCTATGGGCTTGTCCTCTTTCCGCCGACGATGAAGACAGAGGCGATACCAAGTCATCGTTGGTGCTGCTGGAAGCGCGGAACCCGGTTGTATCAAAGGCGGGCGTGAGTCCTGTAGGCGAGGTGTTCGTATCTGCCTGGGGTCTCTGGACATCCACCATCAGAGGTCTGTTTAAATGGCTGCCTGTCTGCTGGCCGCTCATGCTGGTCGGAGTCAGATTTGGTGCAAGGCCTGGGACAGCACCGTACGGAGAGTGGAGTGCCTGTGCACTGTTGAAGCCCTCGGGGACAGCTCTCATCTTGATGACTCTGTCCCTGTCCTCAGCACTGAGTCGCTTTATTTTCGCACGTCTGGTTGGTGTGAACGACTGGTCTGCGCGAGGCAGTACATGAAGATGCCCGACTTACCTGTTCTGGAACCAAACTTGCACTTGACGGGGGCTAAGGCCCGGTATCTCCCTGGAGAGCCTCTCTCTGTGCGCAGCATCTGGGTGAGGTTGCTTGATAAACTCATTCATCAAGAACCTTGTTTGTTGATGTGTAAGCCTGCCATAGTCAGGTTGGTCATGTTCAAGCCACATTGACTGCACTTCTTACCGGAAACGCTTCATCTTCCTCCTAGCGGCGCTTCTTTCAGCAGCTGTCATGGGGCGGTCGAGCGGTTCGGCACAGCCGTCTTCGTCGTCCTCCATGCCCTCGTCTTCGTCCTCGGCCTTGAAATCCACGAAGGAATCCTCGTGTCGAATAGATCCATGGCCCGGAGACGTACTGTTGATACCGTCACCATGTACAAAGTCTGTATTTCCATGCTGTTGTACAATGTCCCGGTCTACACTGTACTCCTGAGGCATATTCTGACGCAACGTGTGCGCTGAGGTTGCTTCATTCAGTGATTGAGGGACCTGTGCCTCCGAGAACCGGTTTGCATGCATCGATGATTCCACTTCGTCGTCCTTGCACGTTGAGACCGGGCTTTGCGCTCTACTGTCGTAGTTCTGATCTGGCTCCGGTTTGGTCAGGGCCCCCGTGGTAGAAGATCCATGTTGCAATGAATATGGTGAGGTGCCCACCCAATCTGTGTGCGTCGACGGAGAGACGTTGAATGGATTCGACATGCGTGGGTGGCCTGGTGCAGCACAAGATTCAATGAAGCTGTGGAACCCGCTGCCAGAGGGTTGGACGTCTCGAACCCGGCTCGTGAGCATCGAACTTGGCAATAGCTCGGCGCTAGTTCCTTGAATCTTGGTAACGCGGGAACGACATAGATCGATATGTTTGACTTGTACAGTTGACAGAGTTCTCGATTGGTAGTTCCCAGTCCCAGGACTGATCAGTCTCGGATTGTTCCAGACGAGACACGTCGAGATTGCCGTCGTGTAAGACTATGCTGTCGATCGTATATGTCGACAGGGCAAAAGAAAGCGCAAAGACGGGCCTTTCTCCCGAAAATTATATCTTTTCGGAGCTGGCCAGATGGCTGCTGAGCTCTCAACGAATTTTGCCACAGGAACTGTCGAAATTAGACAAGTCCACAATGTGCTTCCACTCCAGAGGCTCCCAAGAAGAGGAAGAGGGAGAAGAAAAAGAGAGAAAGAAATTCGTGGACGCGTAGTTGCTCGTGCAAAGAAACGATGGTCGACCAAAGAATGCGCGGATGATGTTGCAAGCAACAGTAACGATCAAGCTTGATGCTGAAAGAATATCGATCCAAGTCAAGTTGTGGCGGCGACTGCGAGAAGAAAACAGATGCTGGGCAACTTTGGCACAGTTCTGTTCGAAAAGATCAGTTGACGTCGAGGCGCCGGGGCCAAGCAGGCAATCGGTACTTGAACAATGATCCAAACTGGTGAAGAGGCCCACTCGGGTTGGCCGTTTCGAGGTGCCAGAAGTTTGAAGGATAGGATAATAGGTACGTACATACGTGTCGGACAGGACAGAGACAGGGATCACGGATCTTGAACCTTGGAAAGTTCCGTCCTCTATTGAGCCACCCACAAGCGGGTCGGCCCAGGTTCAAGCATATCTCAACGGACAAGTAAGAGGTCGAGGGTCTCAATGCAAGCCTTCCCCAAACACCGGCGGGAGCGGCTAAGCTAACGCTTCAGCTGTCACCCTGAAGCGTGGGTTGGGTTACCCTCTTGTGGAAGAGACTGTCAAGATGCTGACCCACGTCCTGATCAAGCTGGCAGGCTTTGGGCTGAGTTCTGTCGATGCCCTCGTGGTTTGCTTGGCCGAGACTTAGATAGCGGCTAGGGACATGGACGCAAGCGCCAGGTTTGTGTTTCTGCAGCCACAACCGCCGCCGAGCCACTGGCAGCAACGGGCGTATGAGCAGGACCAAGGATGGTGATGCAGCAGCCCGTAATCTCCTAGGGGTGGTGTGTAAGGTGTCGACATGACATGGAGCCTGTAGGCTGTAGGCACCACCAGGCCTCAGACGACGGGTGCTCGTACGATGTACATACATATTGGCGTAGGGGCCCCAGCGAGCCTCGCGGCACTACGGGCGTTCGTCCAAGATCCCGGGGGGATGAGCACACGCACCAGTGCTGACGTCTTGACACACCGCCTGACAACAAGGTCAAGTTTCTCTGCAGTGTCCAGCACGATGTTCTCGAATCTCAAGCTGTCAGTGAGTGTTGCGGAGATGGAGGTTCTTCCTATTCGGGCGCTGAAACGTTCCGAGCGGTGGATTTCCCGCCGTTTCTGGCGCCTTTTGCAAATGCAAGACGTTGATGTGCAGCCGCCGGATGGTTATCGCTTGCAAGTACGTACTGTACATACTCCCTAGCTCAGCTGCACATGTATGGCAGGGATGAGCTGCCCCCGATCGGATGTCAAAGTCATTATTATCGTGACAGCGTACCCTGTCGCCGCTCAGATCTCACGGACGTGCGATGTACTGATTCAACACTGCTCACTTGCAGCTGCGCACGCTGCGCATTCGTGGTCTTGGGCTGCCCCCGCCAGCATAGAGTAACATCATGCCTTCGGTACTTGGTGAGACGAGGACCTAAACTCCTTTGAGTACTACTCCTCAATGGCTTCCACGCTCACTTGCTGCATGTGTCGATTTGGTACCTACTAGCAGCAGTCGAAGAACTTATGGGTCGTTTTATGAAGGGGTCCTAGGGTGGACGGTTTGTTGTTTGAAGGGCGGGGTCTTGGTCAGGACATGGGTTCGTTGGGTGTTTGCTTCCAGGGGGAGAAGGGGCGCCCAGCCGGTGCCAGGTAGGGTAGGTGCGGTGCAGCGGGGCAGTACGTATTCTCGTGGGATAGGCAGGCACGACAAAGGCTAGGCGTGTTCCAGTTTCTTGCGTTTTGAGTGAACACTGAACAGTGAAGTTGATGTGGGCAGGAAGCCTGGGCCCTGAACGTTCCTGAGTATTAGGTCCTGACCACCTGTGGATCCTGCCGCTCTGGTCCGTTAGACTACGTCCAATCTGGCTAGCCTACAAATTAAGCAACAAGGACAGCCCAGGTTTTATCAGTGGAGGATCAGTTGGTTTAGATCTGAAGCCAAATTCGCGACAATTGCCCTAATCATAATACTCGTATTCATATACGATCATAATGCCTCGGCCTTACTACAATAACACAGCGATAGCCGCGGACCATCTGGAGGAGTCGGCTCTGATGCGAGGACGATTGATCGCTCACGGTCTTTCGGTACTGAATGCCGACGAAAAGCTGTCAAATTCACTCATTGCAAGGGAAGATGGTTGGGTCATGTTGCATACTTACTTGGTACTGTGACATAGGCACTCCGCATGAGGGCTAGTACACTGTACTAAGGTACATCATATAGGTACGTAGTCGTATCTGTGGATCATTCAACGGAGATTTTCGATGATTACATAGTAACAGGACGGACACGATAATAGGTGCGGTAGTCTGCGCATGGAGTCCATTCTCGACACATTTCTCGAACACGTCTGCCAAGGCGAGATCGCCCCGCGACAACGCGACACGGCCGCCAACCGCCGACAAGTGACAACGGGCTAGATCCGGAATCTAGGGAAGAAGCCCGAAAGAGCCGCCAAGCTGATACGCGCTACACTCGCAAGCCTTGTGCACAACGCGTAAGGCCGGCCCTGGCGCGACGCCTCGGACCTCGTGCATGGTGCGTGCTGCTGTTGCACAGGACAGCAGAGCACCAGAAGGGGCCATCTGGGCTGTCGATCGTCGGAGAGAAAACTGCAAACTCGCAAGTGTCCAGCGACTCGAGCCGCCGCCTCGACGCAGACGGAGCGCTGCTTCAGGTACGGTGGGCTTGCGGCCCGGTCACCACATGCTCTGGCCTGTCCTGCAATAGCCAAAGGGTTTCATCGTGCGGTGAGATGCACAAGTGAGCAACCAAGGTCTAATTTCGAGGGGGGAGGTTTGTAACTTTGTACGGAGTACGGAGGAGTCTCGAGGGGAATTCCCTCATTAGGCGTGGAGCTTGGAAGCCCTTTGAAAGCATTTGATTTCTTGATTAATGGTTATCACGGATGATTTCGACTGGAAGATCGCCAAATCATGGATCCCCAACCCCTGGAAAAAACTACATACGTACAAAATGCCCCCCCAGTCCCAGGAGCAGTTCAGCCGCCGACACGTATACGTAACTATGTATCGTACCCAGCGCCTGGCTCGGCCAGGTACCCTGACCATTTGCTGATCATCGCGATCTTGTCAACCCATCCAGATTCCAGGTACGCATTGCACAGGGTGCCCCTGGAGCGTGTGAAGTTTTAATAAGCATGATCTGATGATTATGAATGTGTCAAAATCCTCCCTTCGTCAAATCGTGCCGGAACTTGGCGCAGAGCTCGAACCATGCTGCCACGCTACGGTTCCGCGCAGACGCCTCAGCCATGTTGCCTTCCTGGCGTCAGGCTCTGTACTCTGACAGCTTGACTTAGGCTCGTTGAACGTCGACATCCAGATTACTTGCGATACCTGGAACGGAGAGCCACAGGATGACCATGAGGTCTGTCGTAACACATCGCCCTATAGGGGTCGCCGTCGTGAGCAACACGACCAAGGGCGCTTTGCCCTCGGGTCCTTGAAAGACACATGACATGATGACAGCCATGTTTTCGGGTACTGCCCCTGTCATCTGCATTGGCGTCACGTCCGAGATCTGATTTGAGGATTTACTTTTCTGTGGTAAGGATAGGTCATCAAACCTTATACCCTGACCCCTGCTTGAGGTTTCAGATCATCGTCCTGGGGGCTCCAGCGGGGCTTTGGGGCTTGAAAGACCGGAAGAGCTTGCGAAAAGGATTGATATAATTCCGTCCGAGTAAAATGACATCTCGTCTCGTCTCGTTGTATCAGTACTCTACTTGGTACGTGGCACATCGTGCCCAGAATCACATGCTATGTGGGTTGGTACTCGCAATTAAACGAACGGTGAGCAATACAGACTGCCCACTCATGATGGGCTAGACACAGATCAGCTTTGAGATTGACTTCTGTTCACTAATTACGTTGGAGGGATCAGTATTCGTAGAAGCCCTTGCCGCTCTTCTTGCCCAACCATCCAGCATCAACCATCTTGCCCAGCAGAACGCTTGGCCGATACTTGGAGTCACCTGTCTCCCCGTGCAGCACTTTCATGATGGAGAGGCAAGTGTCCAGACCGATAAAGTCGGCGAGCTGAAGAGGGCCCATGGGGACGTTGGTGCCGTTCTTCATGATGGCGTCGATCGAGTCACGGTCACCGACGCCCGTCTCGAGGCAGATGACAGCCTCGTTGATGTACGGCATCAGGATGCGGTTCGCCAGGAATCCGGGGGCATCAGCTGAGACACTGGTGATCTTGCCCATCTTCTTGCAGAATTCCACGGCAGTCTCGAGCGTCTCCTTGCTCGTTTGCAGACCGCTGATGATCTCCACGCCCTTCTGCACCGGCACCGGGTTCATAAAGTGCGTCGAGACAACGCGCGAGGAAGCTGACGTGTCGGTGGGGTCGTCGGTCGTCGCAGCTGCAATCTTCGTGATGGAGATGGAGGACGTGTTCGTAGCAAGAATAGCATGCTTCGGGCAGATCTGCGCCAGCCGGCGGAAGATGTCGAACTTGAGCGGGGGAAGCTCCGGCACCGCTTCAATGACAAAGTCGACCGAGCTCAGGTCGTCCATCTCTGTGCTGGCCGCCAACAGGGAGCGTGCCTTGTCAGCCTGCTCCTGCGTGAGCTTTTGCTTGGTAACATCCTTGTCGAGGAGCTTCTCTGCGTGTCATGGGTTAGCCGATTGTTCGAACTGGGCGTTGGCGTGGGGGGATGCGCATACTGGCAAAGGCAAGGGCCTTTTGGATAGACGCCTCCGAGTTGTCAATCAGATGCACTGGAACCTGTGCGGCGCGCGCAGCGACGAGAGCTATACCCAGACCCTTAGTTTGCTGTCAGCTACGGCCACAATCACATGCTTCGCGGGGGAGCCGTACCATCTGCCCAGCGCCAATGACACCAAGGCTCTTCACCTCGGCCGCATAGCGACGTTGAGAGGTGCTGAAGCAGCGGGCGGTGCCCAATGCCTGTCTTCGGAAGAGTGAAGCCGACATTTTGTTGGTGGTGAAGTGTGAGATCGTGGGGAAGGTTGGAACATCGACGACGACGGATCTGTGGGCGAGATGACGCTGAGCGGCTAACCTCGGCTCTGGGGTCAAAGTTGACAGGAAGTGGATAACGGATGCTTATCGGTTATCGTGATAGTGGGTCTATCAATTTACGCGAGTCGACACCCAGAGACGCGTTTCGACGCGTCTGCCGTAGTGCCTAGGTACCTTGGTAGTGGGATGCTCGAGCTTTCACGTTACGACATTGAAAGTTGGCATTCTCGAGCTCCAAACGACAGTGGCCGCCAGGATGGAGGCATCTGACCTCAATAACGACATTGTCCATCCCGAAGTTCGAGCGCACATCAACTCTCTCGTCTCTGCTGTATGTCATCCGACCATTGAAGCACTCCTCATGATCGCTGACAACGTAGCTCGGTGGCGTCAGCCAAGAAGACGACGGTCGATACCAACTCGGAGACGATGCTCTCGAAGTTCTGCGCGATATCAAACGATGGATCCGCTTCTACGATGAGAAGACGAACCGAATGGACGTTGCGCGATGCGTCTACGAAGCGAACCTCATAGAGGGCGACCTTCTCCCCATCCTCTCCCTGTGGCCCGAAAATACGACGGACAGCAAGTACAAGGCACGGATAGCGCTATCCTGCTTTGAGGTTATGGTGCCGTTGACATGGCCTATGCAGAGGGACCGAGAGGCTATGACGATCAACCACCATCGCCACATGCCGGTTCTGGAGCTAGCCCATGTCGCTTACAAGAGAGCCATCCTCAACTTTGACGGCGCGAGGGTCCTCAACTGCGCTGTCAGAGTTGCTTTACCGGCCATGCAGAAGCCGATCAGTGAGCGCACGCAGAGGGACCAGGGCATCATCAAGCTGGCCTTGTTCTTCTTGCGAAACGTTGCTGCCATTGCCCCGCCACCGGGTGTTGCATATGATGGGGACGAGTCACAAATTTCGAGATCCGCAATGATCGACGCCTTCTCGTTCCAGGATATCTTTCACCTCCTGCTGATGCTCGCGTCGAATATGGGAGAGGACTTCCGGACGGAGGACACCACGGTTATGGAGGTCTTGTACCATCTGGTGAAACGGATCAATGTCAAGGAGCTGTTCATGACCGAGAAGCAAGCGGAGCATGCCCAGGGCAATGAGCTTCGACAGGCCATGAGGAAGGAGACCAACATGCTCAGGTCGCAGAATCAAACTCGGGGCGGACGAAACAATCGATTCGGCTCCATGATCTGGGTGAAACGCGATGATGGGAAGATGACCACCTTGACGGGCCAGGACGCTGTATCTAGCGCCGCCACGCGACAACGCAAAATGGACGAGGCAAAGACATTCAAGCCGCCGCGGCGAGCCAAGAAGGAAGACAAGCACGATCGGGAAATCGGACCGGCAGTCACCCTGGACTCTCGAGCGACGAAGCAACTACGGACGTTCGTGGAGGATTTCCTGGACTCAGGCTTCAATCCCCTATTCTCCCACGTTCGCAAGACCATCGACCGAGAGGCCAACTATCTGATGGCGTATCACAAGCGGCAGTTCCTCTACCTGGTCGCCTGGTTCCTGGAGGCGGAGCGCATGCGGCGCAAAGCGAAACAAGAGTCGGGCGTGCGGGACGCCGAGGAGGTGACGAGCTTCAACCTCGTGGCGGGCGTTTTGAATCAGGAAATGTTCATCACCCTGAACAGGGCGTTGCACAACTCATTCGAGGCGAAGGAGTGGCATGATCTAACAGCTGTCATGCGTTGCTACACGCAGATCTTCATGACCGTGCAAGAGATGCAACAATGCGGCCGGGAAGACGACGAGGAGATTGCGGAGAACATTCTCAGTCGACTCTTCTACGAGGAGGCTACCCATGATGCGATCACCAATATCATCAGGGGGTATAAGGACCAGGGGTTTGACTACCTGGACGCTGCCACGGAACTGGTGCACCACTTCTTGAGGATCTTGGAATCGTACTCAAAGCAAAATGTCGACATGCAAGTTCGCTCGCGGAAACGGACCAGAAGGAAGAAGAAAGCTGCCCAGGCAGCCGAAGGCGTCGCCGCGTCCGACGACGAGGATGACGGCTCGGGCAACGACGAAGCTGCCGCCGAGAAGACGTCCAAAGACCGCAAATTTGACTTTATGCGTTTCGCGTCACGGTTCACGCCCCAGCCTATTGTGAATACGTTTGTCACGTACACCAAGTACTACCGCGACCTCAACGAGGACCAGCTCAAGCGTGCGCATCGATTCTTCTACCGCATTGCTTTCAAGCAAGAAATGGCCGTCATGCTCTTCCGCGTGGATATTATCCACCTGCTCTACAATATGATCAAGGGACCCGAGGCGCTCGATGCCAGCCTGCGGAGCTTCAAGGAGTGGGAAGATTTAGTGAGACACATTATCCGCAAATGCACCAAGAAGTTGGAAGAGCGGCCCGAGCTGGTTGTGGAAATGCTGTTCAGCAAATTGCCCAGCACGGCATTCTTCTTGGAACATGGCTACGAGAAGCAGACGATCAGGACGACACAGCCCAAACCAGCGGCAGAGCTAGAGTTCAAGGATGCCGGGGCCATGGAGCGTGACAGGCAGATTGCGATTGTGGTCGGCGCTCTGCTCGACAAGAACCAGGCAGACTTGGTAGCCTTTGTCAAGAAAGTCGCAGGGGATGCTGAGGTGGAAAGGAAAGCGTGGCAAGATGCGGAGAGGATACGGCAGATGGAGGCAGATCCCTTTGATGAGGGCACGACTGAATCCGACCCAAAAGCACCTCCTGTCATCTGTGAGCCATTTACCCCTTTTCTTCCGGATTCCATTCTAACATCTGCAGTCGCCCGTCCGGACAACGATGGCCAACGAACAGCCATGTTCAAAAACTCGCATCTTCGACTGCTCATGTCGCTCGCCGGCTTCAAACTACTCGGTGCAGCTGATGAAGAGACTCGCGACTCGTCGTGGATCATTCCCTCGGAGATCACCCCAGATCATCTCAAAGACACCGTTCACTTCATCAACCAAGCAGAGTTTAGCCCCCCGACGTTCGAGGAAGGCGTGCTGGCAGAGCATCAACTAAAACGCAAAAACGTCTCTCGGAAGAAAGCCACATTTGATGACGACGACGAAGGGAACGCGGATAATGACGACTTCCTGGACGATGAGATGCTTTTTCCCGCTGGGGGGCCGACAGCCCGCAAGGCAGAGAAGCCAGCCGAACCGAAAGCAACACGCAAACGGCTGCAACGCAAAGAGCAGATCGAAGAAGAGCTCGATGAGAAAGCCCGAAAGCGGAGGGAGCGCGAGAGAGAGAAGCAGGCGCGCATCAAGTCGGCGCTGCGCATCCAGGACGGAGACAGCGACTTTGACGAGGAGGAAGATGAGGCGTTCTTCAGGAGGGAGAGGGAGATTGCCGCCAAGGCGGCCATGGTAGCGAAACAGGCTGGCACCGAGCTCGCCGATGTGCTGGCTGGCAGCAAGAAGAGGAAGTCCACAGCACTGGTGGACAGTAGCGATGGGAATGACAGTGGCAGCGACAGCGATGCAAGCAGTGGGAGTGACGGGAGGAGGAAGAGGCGTACGACAACTGTGTTCGATGACGAAGAGGCGGATGGCAGCGCGTCACAGCGCAATGGTGCCTCCCCGAGCCGGAGTGAGGGCGAGGACGAACAGGACGAGGATGCCGTTGAGCAGGGTGCCAAAGACAAAAGTCTGGCACCTGAGAGTGGAGAAGAGGAAGAAGACGACGATGATGCGCCTATTCCTGCACGAAGACCAAGGGTAAGAGGTGGCTTTGTGATGGATGACAGTGACGACGATGAATGAACTAGGTAGCATTGGCATGGAGTCTGGTAATATGTATTCGGAAAATGGCGCGGTCTAAGTAAATGCCATGGTATCTATCTCTTTGAATCAGTCAAACGCTTCTTGTTCAATTCTCTTATCCGGCCCTTGTACTGCCAACGGACCGTTTCTCGATGTTGTCACCCAAGACTGTTCCTGTGGTCGTGGCCCCGTGGGCTCCTTCACCGGATGCGCCAGCCATGATGCCCTCATTCTCCTCTTCGACCTCTGTGGTCTCCTCACTCTCGCGGCCACCCCACGAGCCGCCAATGCCTTCCATGGTGAAGGGGCTGGCGGTGGGTGCGTCCAGAACGCCCAACTCGTCCTGCGACAGGATCTTGGGGAGGAGCAGCGCTCGGATCGGGATCAATGCGAAGATGAAGACGGGGAAGCCCACGGCAGCGACCGTCTGTGTGATGGCAAACGTGGCCGCAAAGCCCACAATCTCGATGCCGACAAAGATCCAGATGGCCGAGCGGCGCTTGATGGCCTTGAGGGGGTGGTTGCTAGGCGTCAGGTGCTGGTCCCGGCAGAGGAAGAGGAGCTTGTCCGTGATGCCGTTGCCCGCGAGCGCCTGGATGCCCATGACGAAGAAGAGGCCGGCCAAGACGCCCTGGGGAATGAGATGCAGCACGACCAGGAGCGGGCCCGACATCGTGCCCAGCGTCAGCAGGCCCTGCGCGAGGTTGCTGACGCGCTGCTCGACGACGTGGGTTGCCTCGAACGTGTAGCCCCCCTTGTCCTCGCCCTTCTCGTTGAGCTCCTTGACGGGCTTGGTGACGCAGAGAGTCGGTGTGGAAGGGCGCCTGGGGGATGAGGCCGTTGGGGAACGGCAGGCCGAGAATGCCAGCCACGCCGGTGGTGAGGCCGAGGAGGAAGAGGTCCCAGTGGAAACCAGCCGGTTTACGGAGGGGGAACTCGCTGCCTTGAGCGATCAGGGACGACACTGCGGGCAACTGGATCAGCATGTATACCGAGAATGAGGATGAAAAAAGCAACGTACCATTATGGTCGAACCAGAAAAGAACCGTCAGGAGGACTGCAAAGGGCAGTGCGAGGAAGATGTCCCCGACGCTCAGTTCCCAAAACTTGACCAGCCAGTTTCGGTTGTCGTTTGTGGGCATGAACGACGTGCTGGTCGGAAGAACCTCGAGATCCACGCCCCGCATGCGCCCAATGTGCACAAACCCCGTGAAGAAGATGAGAGTCAGCGGCGTGCCATAGTCCTTGATGAACACCCTGATCCAGTGCTTGAACAAGAAGCTCCCGCCAATGATGCCGCATATGTACGCACACATGAAGACAAGCAGGGCCACCACGATGGACAGGTAGAAGGATGATGAGCTCCCCAGGCGCTCGAGGACTTGGACGCCCTTTTGCAGGTAGATAAAGGCGACGTAGAAGCCGAAGATGTCGCAGGGGAACCGAGTAACCCAGCGGAGCCAGTTACAAGAGTTCGTGATGGCAAGGATCCAGTGCAGGATGAGAGCCCAGCTGCAACAGTCAGAAAGGCGGCCGAGGTGCTGTCGCGAGGGATACTCACATTCCTATCCAGCACATGAAGCCAATGTAATTGACCCCTGTGGGATTCATGATATCGTAGACAGTGCTGCACATATGGTCAGCCAGGTGAATCCCAGTCAGTCAGTCACGCAGGCGATCGAGGTGGACGAACTAATTGAAGACGGTGATGGGACCTGGAGCGTATCAGCATGCATTCAACAATCGAGCGGACCATCCTTACCTGTTACTCCCACAATGACGAGCGGCTGCGCTGAGAACAGCGAGAAGACCACAGCCCCTAGCACGGATGCCAGCAGCACCTCATTGACGCCGTACTCGGTGCCAGTGTTCTGGAACATGTCCAGTGAGAAAGCCAAAGCGGGTAGAATACTAGTTGCCGAAAGTCAATCTTCCACGGTTCCATTGTCGAACGTCTGATGCGAAGGCTAGTTGAAGAACACTTACTTGGCGAAATACATGTAGATGGTGGCGGGCACCACTCTATAGTCCCACGCGTCGATCCAGTCGCTCAAGTAATGCGGTGCTCTCCTCCTCACATCATTGATCATGCCTCGGAATAGATGTATCTTCCACCAGCTCTCGCCTCGACGAGGCGCTTGACGCTCTGCGTCCATGTTTTCTGTTGCTGGCTGGGCTGAGGCAGCCATGATTGTCGTCGATTGAGCGGCTGGAGATATGCGATGCACATGCAAAAAAACACGACAACTTGAGAGCCTCCTTGGCTTCAGGTACAAGAAAAAAACAAAACTTAAAATCTGACTAGGCGCGCCGACGAAGAAGAGGCCTCAGAGAAACAAAAAGGGAGGTAGGCCGGGAATAATCAGAGGAGGTTATCCTTGAGTTATATGCGACGGAATGAAGACGAAGGAGGGCCCGTAATTACTGTAATTAAGACCAGGTGTATACCAAAAGAAGTAAGTGCTCAACGAAAGTAAAGTTTCCGAGATTCCCCCACGAAGACCCGAAGAAAATAGCTACGTACGTATCCGTAGTCGCGCCCTGCTAATGAAGGATATGGGGTGTGTGACGGAACGCGTATTGACTAGTGGTGGTCCTGACTTTGGACCTTTGGCTTTGGCAAGTTCATCGATTTATCTGCTAGATAATTTTCACACCACACTGGGTCGCTGATGAGTCCATCTGGGCGCGAGTCGTGGTCCAAGACGCTGTCGATGAACCCATCAGTTGATTCCTGAGGCACGACAGGCAGAACAGAGAGAGGAGAGTTTCCTCCGCCACTTTGAGGATGATGTCAGCATCCCAATCGACCGTACAAACGCGCAGAAACCAAACGCAACCCATGATCGCATCGGGATACCAATCCGTGCCATTGTTTCCAGTCATCGCCCACGGCTCACAGCATCAAATGTCGTTCAACATCATCCATGGCGATGACAAGGGACCCGGCGCCTTTTCCTGCCGGGAACTTTGTAGACCAATGACAACGGGCGAGGACGGCTTGGCCTGTCGGATTAGTGCCGCTCCTGATGGGCCCGCGCGACGTCAACGGCGGCTTTGCATGTATGAACGGTTCGGTTAGTATCTTTTTTTGCGCAAGAAAGGGTATTCTTATGCGTGAGATGCATGAGGAGGCCTTGTGAGCGGTAGGGACACAGTCGCGCATCAGTACTTCATGACGACGTTGTCACAGATCAACAGCAAATGATGCTTATCTGGCTGGAATGAGCAACGCCACGTATCACACGTCTCGACTTGGCTCGAAGAATACTCTAAGAACTGGAGGATGCGAGCGTCCTCGAGCGAATATAGTACATATAACAGTACAAATAGCGTCTATGCCCTCTCTTCCTCCTCCCATCACCCGCCCCCTCGTAGATTCCAAGCACGTTTGGGGCACCAAGATAAAATACAGATGAAAACTCCCGTACCCTGCAATGAGTAGAGAAGCATGCAATGCTGTGTGCGCTGCGCTGCGCTACGCCGCGCATCTCACCGCAGCGAGACCCGCTCATGCGCAAGGCGACCTCTTCTTCTTCCTACGTTAAATTCGCTGCCTCGGGCCGCCTCCACATGTCCATCAATCCACAGCGGGACCATATCAAACTTTGGTCCCAGGCGCGGAAGAACCGAGTTGATGACGGCGCAACCAATCAACCGTCCCGGGAAAGTTCCCATCGTGTGTGAAGTTCCCTTGGCTCCCCAAATCACCCCCGGACGCTCCTACAATCGTGCCAAATAATACTCGGTATGATTGGATCCTATGCTGACTCTCCCTCACCTTCTCGACTCCTCGGTGGGTAGTGTTGTGAAGGCAGGGGCCGGTGTAGGTTGGTCGGGGTTGTCCGTGTCGACCGGGTTGGCGCCCTGACCGCCGCCAAAGTACTTCTCAAACTCCTCGTTGTTGTCGCCAAACTGCCTCTTGCCCAGCAGTCGGACCATGTCGTCTCGCACGAGCATCTCCTTCTTCAGGAGCTCCTCGGCCACGAGTCCCACTTCCTTCTGCTTCTCCGTCAGGAGGTCCTTGCACCGCTGGTAGGCCTCGCGGACGATGCGCTCGACCTCGCCGTCGATCTGGAGTGAAGTAGCCTCCGAGTGACTCTTGGTCACGGCGTTGGGGTTGTCCTCAAAGTGAACAGGGCCCACCTTCTCGGACATGCCCCAGTCCATGACCATCTTGCGTGCCATCTGAGACACCTTCTTGAAGTCGTCGCTCGCTCCGGTCGTGACAGTCGGGAAATGAAGCTCTTCCGATACGCGACCTCCCATAGTCATGGCCATGCGGTCCATCAGCTGGTTGGTGTTCATGAGATAGGCATCCTGGGGCAGGTACTGGGCATAACCCAGAGCACCCTGCCCTCGAGGAATGATAGACACCTTTAGCAGGGGATCAGCATGCTCCAAGAACCAACCGCAGATGGCGTGTCCGGCTTCGTGGTATGCAACAGTCTTCTTCTCCTCGGGCTTGAGCACCAGCGACTTGCGCTCAAGGCCACCAATGACTCGCTCGATAGCCTGCTCAAAGTGCATCATCTTGACCTCGTCGGCGTTGGCTCGGGCAGCTATAGTTGTTAGCAATGTTCTTCTTGACCACTTTCCCCTGCTGCATGTTCACTCACCAATCAGCGCGGCCTCGTTGACGACGTTGGCAATGTCGGCACCGGCGAAGCCAGGAGTCAACGTCGCCAAGCGACCAATGAGATGCTCCGTGTCCTCGTTGGTCACAATCTTCTTCAGGTATACGGCAAAGATCTCCTTGCGGCCCTTGAGTGTCGGGCGGTCAATGTAGATGTGCCTGTCAAAACGACCAGGACGCATCAGCGCCTTGTCAAGGACGTCGGCTCGGTTCGTGCCGGCAAGCACAACGACCTGCTCGCGAGTGTTGAATCCGTCCATCTCCGTCAGGATCTGGTTGAGCGTAGCCTCGCGCTCGTCATTGCCACCGAAACCTCCCTTGCCTTCTTGACGAGAGCGACCGATAGCATCAATCTCGTCAATGAAGATGATGCAGGGCGCGTTCTTGCGACCTTCGGCAAAAAGGTCGCGGACACGCGAAGCACCAACACCAACAAACATCTCGACAAACTCCGAGCCGCTGACACTGAAGAACGGCACGCCAGACTCGCCAGCAGTAGCCTTGGCCAGCAGCGTTTTACCCGTACCGGGAGGGCCGGCCAAGATAGCGCCCCGTGGGATCTTGGCACCGAGCTTCTCAAACTTTTGAGGGTTCTTCAGGAAGCTGACAAACTCGGTGATTTCCACCTTGGCCTCCTCCAAACCAGCGACATCGGCAAACTTGACGCTGACGGAGCTCTCGGCATTGAAGCGCTTGGCCTTGCTCTTGCTGAACCCCATGATGCCGCCGCCGCCACCTCGTCCAGCCATGTTCCTCGATGTCCAGATAATGATACCGACAAACAGAAGGGTCGGGCCGAACGCCAAGAATAGGTTGCCCAGCGTGCTGCCACCCTTCTCGTAGCTGACAGGGATGCGTTCGTTGGGGGGGATGTCAAGGGCATCCTGCGCCTGCTCCAGTTGACGCTCAAACGACTTGATCGAGCCGATGGAGAAGGCGAGCTGGGGCTGCCCGGCCTGGGCTTCGGGCACCAGTTGCAGCAGGACCCTGCTGTCGTCTTCTACAACCATCTTGGTGACCAAGCCTTTGTCCAGATAGTTGACCCTGGCCTCTTGCCATGTAATCTCCTTGCTGACGCTGCGGTTGAACAGGAAATCGTAGCCGAACATGATGAGGAGGAGCAGCATGATGGACTGCAGACTGTCACCCCATCCGCCGCCGCCACCACCAAATGGCGAGCCGGGCTGTCCTGGTTTCCCTGGGCGCTTCGCCTGCTGTTGCGAATCGGCGTCCGACTTGCTTTGTTGGGCTGACCCCTCCTTGCCCTCCGATGTCTTGTTCTCCTCCTCTTTCTTCGGTTCCTCACCAGGCTTCTCATTTTGGTTAAAGTCCGTTGAGGGTTTCTTGTCGGTGTTCATCTTGCCCAGGGCGCCACCGGTCTGCGCATCAATCTCGGCGGCTCGTGAAGCGATCTGGACCGAGTAGCGCATCAGTCGGCCCTTGTCGATGATAGACAGCTTGCCATTCGTCCGTAGTTTCTGGATGACATCAACGGCCTCCTTTGGCACACCCGACTTCTCCACGATATGCAGAACCATCTTCATCTGCTCGGTGTACGCCGGCGGGCCGTTGCTGAGATGGCGAACAAACGCCTCCATTTGCGGTTTGGAGAGGTACACCCAGCCCTCAGGCAGAGGCAATGACCGCTCCTCTTCATCCTTCTTCGCTTCCTCCTTGGGGGCCTTGTTCTGATTCCCGTCGTCCTTCTTGGCCTTGTCTTTGGGCTCTGGATTGTTGTTCGTCGAGTACGGGCGCCAAGGTGTGATGCAGCGGATGGCCGATGGGCTGGGCGCTATTGACCGTGAGAGGATCGAGGGCTGCAGCTTTCGTGTCAACTGCTGGGGTTTCGATAGCCGTGCGAGGCGCGCCAGCTGCGCGGGTTGCCGTAGAAGTCGTGACATGGCGGCGCGCAGAGGTTGTTCGGCGAGGCGCGGAATCGCCGGTGATCACAGAGGTACTGGCAGTGACGAGGGGATGTCTCTATACGTGGGGGCGCAGTTTTCCGGATGTGTTGACAGCGTGAGACGAATCCTCCTGGGGGCAGAAGAACCAGAATGCAGCGCCACCTCTTGCAACGTCGATGGATGACACCACGAGGAAAGCTTTGGAGGTCTCGACGTAGAAAATGTGGGTCTGATCCCCTTAGCTCCGGACCATCGTGAGTCACGTGGTAGACTCGGAATCCGGATGCGGAGCTTGCCTTAAAGCCGGCACAGAACGGTGGAAGCGAATACTTCACGACAACATGATGAGGCGATCTCCAAAGTTCATTAATGCGGCGGCTCAGCAAGCTATTTTCCTATCTCCCATGTCCATGGATTCGATGGGCTGCTGCACATATATCGCACGCAGCTGCCCGCTTCCCTTGATGGGTACTTTCCGCCCAAATCCTCCTTGGTCCTTGTCACTCGACTCGAGGATGATCTCGGTCTGCTCATTCGCATCTGGCTTGATATCCGGACAGTCCCTCCATAACTCGATTATTCTACTCTTGCAGAAAGGATGGCGTGTACAATACTCGGCAACCCGCAGCGCTTGCGCATCGTCGCCAATCTCAAGCAAAAGGATGCGAGGATTGAGTTCCATCGCAATATCTAGTAGTCGGCTGTAGAAGATGTCATGACGTTCAAGTCCTTCTGGGGCATCGCCGAGATTTCTCTCGGGCACCAGGGCAAGGCGCGGCTCGTGTTGACGTACGGATAGTTCCACGTCCCCCGTGTCTTCACTCCATACTTCTTCGGAAATGTATGGAGGATTCGATGTCATAATGTGCCAAGTTTTTTGCCCGGGTTTGCTGAATATGTCCATTTCATCGTCTCTGAAAACATCGGCTTTATGGAATCCAATGCTCTGGCCTTCACGCGGACTGGCGATATTGCCCTGCTTCACGTTGTGGTCAAGGTTGTCTTTAGCAAGCTCCAGAGCGTGCGGTGAAACGTCGACACCTTTTACATCAACCATGATGTTTCTCCTTTGCAGACTCGCAAATACTTGCAGAGGGATACATCCTGTGCCGGTGCAGACGTCGATGACGTTTACAGACTCCTTGATCTCATCCAAAGGGCCGATGACATTGTGAGAAATGATCAGGTCCAGTAGATGATTGGTATAGCTCTCGGTTGCTGCCCGCGGAATCAGAACATTGGGTCTACAGAGTATCTCCAAGGAGCCGAAAGGCTGCGTGCCTAGGATGTACTGCAAAGGCACGCCTTGGCCGCGCTGTCGACAGAGCTCGGTCACCACAGCAGGTGCCTTTGCGGGCGAGGTAGTCTTCTCAACATGCTCCCGAAGCCATCGCAACTCATTCCTGGCCGACTCTAGGTCTTTGCAGGTGGGAAGGAGCAGTGCCAAATTTGGCGGAATGGAGGAATTGGTTCGCAAAAGCGATGAATGGCGTCGCAGAGGCAAGGTACGTAGTAGTCGGGATGTAGCAGGCCGGATCATGAGATGGCTCATCGCGCAGAGCTGTAGGACGAGGTAGCAGGGATGAGATCCCCTAAAAGCGACATGTTAACCCCGTGCAGCAGTAGTTGGATGTTGTGTGACGTTTCAATCCCGCATCAAATGGTAGTAAAACAAGAGGTGTCGTGAGCTCGCGAGTTGATATCTGGTCCTGAATTTCGGGCACCTCCTGCACTAACAATTTTCAGGCCAACATTGCAGCGGACCCATAAAAACCGCCGCGTTCCTCAGGCTTGGTGCATCGTGGGACACAGCTGTGCATCTCATCTTCAAGCAAGCCCTTCATCATAAACTCACGACACGAACCTTGCATCAGGTGGATTACGACAAAGTGACGACTCTTCTTGAACACTGCATCCTTCTCTTCGGCTATTTCCGCAACGTTGTCTGTCACGAGGCGTCAGCTCTGCCCTACACATTTCACCCTTCTCCGTCACTTTCCTACACTCAACCAAAATGAACGCGCCAGATAGGTAAGCGACAATTTTCACTTTATGCATCTAGAGCCATTTCTGGCTTTGTGTGGAACTTGTTGTTTGTCGTCGGTAGTCGACGACTTCGAAGGCGGTCGGTCCCTTGCGGTTTACGCGGGTCACGCATTCTCAACAGACAGAATGCTCAGTGAATTAGACGGTTCAATACGTGGACTGGTTCCATGTCATTGCTTTGCCTGGGTTGCTTAGCCGCAGCCGGGTAACAAGCAGGGCAATCTCTACGATATAGATCACGCGCTTTTCCACGGAGAGCTTTGAACTGACAACGCTAGGTTCGAGCTCTTCTTGCTCGGGGACGATGAGAAGAAGATCGAGGAGAAGGTCTACTCTGGTTCGTGCTCCCTCGTCGCCGGTATTGTGCAAGGCTGACTGCGTTCTGAAGGCATGTCGAACACGTCAGATTTCATCTTGAAGAAAGAGGATCACACACTTGGCAATTTGCTGTCAGAGCACCTCAAGGCACACCCTCACGTCTACATGGCTGGTTACAAAAGTGAGCATCCACCTACATTGCCAGGCTGCTTCATCTCTGACATTACTAGTCGCTCACCCGAATGTACCTGAACTATTTATTCGTGTGCAGACAGACGGAACGATGACACCAAAAGACGTCTTTGTGGAAGTCTGCGGCAAGCTGATCAACCAACTCGAAGAGCTGAAGAGGAAATTCCTCACTGAATGGGAATTGCGTCGCGTGGTGGACCAAGGAGAGCAGGGCAACATGATGTGAAAAAGAGGGAGGGTGTCGGTCGATCTATCACACGTCGGAGTTTGGGGATTTTGTTTTCTTGGAGTTGGGTGTCGTGGTCTCCTTAGATGGCCAGGGTCACAGACTACGCGAGTCTTACCGCGTCAAGGGGGTGCAAATGGACATGGGCCATCCTCGCATCTGATCTTTTTTTCATTGACCGATCGCATCTCGCATATGAACAACTTTTCCTATCTCTACGCACCCTCCGGCCCTTCACCGCCTGGGATCAGCTGGAGTACATTGTTAGCTTGAGCCTCATAATGCCGAAGGGGGCAGCTAGACTAGACTCACCATGCATATGTTGTTTCCGTTCAAAAGAATCTTGGGCAATTTTGTGTGATTCCCTGAGTAGTCGCTGAATAGTTAGCGCAAGACTTTGAAGACAATTTGAAGGCTTCATACAACTCTGTTACGTCTTCCAACACCATGTCTGTATGCAATTAGCCCTGCGCATGGTTTTGGAGATGAATTCACTTACTGACGTAGTCGTCGAAGCCCATGAGGGTGCCACTGAACTCTTCAGGAGGTCAGTTCAAGTCCTGCACAATAGTCTGGAGGAATCTCACCCTTATCGCCCTTCATAATGACCCAGATTCTTGAGCCGACACATTTGTCGATGAGCTCTGCCAGTCTCATTAGCATCTCCCACGTGCAGCGTCATGAGTGAGCTGCTCACCGAGGGGTAGTAGTTGGGAGGCCATCCTGCGGATATACACGTAGTGTTGTGTGGTGAGGAATGACGAATCGGCTGGGATAAAGGTCAGGGCTTCTTGAGAGCCCTTGATATCGTAATGTTGGGGTTCGTGTGTCAGGATGTCTCGACTCCGATTCTGTAACTCACTCGAACACAAGGTGGGATATTCGACAGCTCTGCCTCTCACTGAGATCACCGCGACCCCACGTCAGTGCGTGATGATGACTAAGCCGCGTCCGGCCGCTAGTCACGCGCCCGCGACGTGCTTCATTGACCTCAGCTCTGGTGCTCCTCCACCCCGCCCGCATGGCTGCCTGCGATAGCGCCCTTGCATGCCATGGCAGTCGGTCATCATGCGTGGACGATCCGCAGAGCCGCCCATCGACTTTGGGTCACCAAATATGATTCATTCTCGCACAAGATTTTGTCCAGACCATTGTCAATGCGAGTCCAAACGCCCACGTTTTCGCTCTCCCATTTCCTGACATTATCAGTAGCTTCAAGACAAAGACCATGACTCCGTCTTGCGAGCTGAGCGGTGGTACGTGGCGGCAGCAGACGGTCATTCGTCCTGCGCCCCCTGCCGAGTCGAAGCCCCTATACCCTCACATCGATATTTCGCGGTACATCAACACATTTTCCCGATTATCTTTTCGCGAAGACGACTCGTCGCGCGCGGCCGCAAACGACACTCAGAATGAAGCAATATCAGAAGCGCAAGCCGTCAACGGTACAGCAAGTGTCGAGGATACATCCAAGATCGAAAACGATGCGCGCGCAATAGCCGATGCGGAGACCGTCGATGTGCCCATTCAAATTAGACCGGCTAAGCCGCCTCGAACTCATCTGCAATACCAGCTCGATGCGAAGGCTTTCCATCAGGCACGGAAGCTATCAACTGGTCACCCTGACTATTATTGGTCCCACACGATGTATCGAGGCCCGGTTGAAAACGGCAAAGCACGACATGTCAAGGTTCACTACTGCATCAGTAAGGCGACCTTTGAGTATGTGTGCCGAAAGTACTTTCTCGGCGAGCCGGTCCTTGGCTTCGACTTGGAATGGCTAGCTGGCGCGAGCAAAGACGATGGCACTCGAGCAAACGTATCGTTGATACAGCTTGCAAGCCCTAGTCGCATTGGGCTATTCCACTGCTCGCTGTTTGCAAAAGATGACTTCGTGGCGCCGACATTCAAGGAGATTATGGAAGACCCAAGTGTCTTCAAGACTGGCGTGGCTATCAAGGCTGACTGTTCGCGGCTGGCTAAGAACATGGGCGTGCAAACGCGGGGTATTTACGAGCTGAGCCACTTCCACAAAGTCATCAGAAGCCAGATCGAAGGCACCTACGGCCCACTGAAGAAATCTCTGGTCCCTCTTCGTCTGCTGGTCGAGCAGTACACTGGCCTCCCTTTGTACAAGGAGAGCAGCGTACGATCGAGCGACTGGACCAAGTCGCTGAACTCTCGGCAGATAAAATGTAAGCCTTCGAATCGACGATTTCCGCCTTGAAACTGACGAGATGCCAGATTCCGCAGCAGATGCTTATGCCGGTATCCAGCTCTACCACCTTCTTGAGGAGACACGCTTAAGCCTTGATCCGCCTCCGGAGCGACCGCATGCAGCTGAGCTTGGATTGCCCTTGCCACAATTAGCCAAGCCTCGAAACGCTGACGAGACCAGCGGGGATAGCTCCGAAGAAGATACAGACACAGCAGGGGTAGTCAAAGGGCCTGAACAGACTCAAGCCCGCAAAGTCCCCAAGCCTAGCACGAAAGGCGACACCAAACCGAAGAGCGTCGATAGCCGCATCGCCGCCGGCGAACTGTTGGCTCAAAAATATCGCGAAAAGAAATCGAGGCCCGTATCTGTAGGGCCTGCTGCCTTGAGAGCGTACTACATATGGCGCAGCAACGACGACATGACACCCGCAGCCATTGCGAAGCTACTTAGAGACCCGCCTCTGCAGACGAACACCGTCATCACATACATATTGAGCTCGGTCACGAGCGAAAAACTTTCCTTTGACAAGGGAAGAATGAAGAATGAACTGCTGGCAGTTCTGGCGCCTGCGGCGCTCGATTCCCCCAAGTACCAGGCACTGGTCAAGCAATGCACGGGGAATTAAACATGGGAACAAGATAGGGCTGGAAGGCGGAAACTGCCTCCAGACATGCACAAAGACAATGATACCACAAAGACGATTTTCAGGACATGTACTTGCTTTCTTCTTCTTCTAAATCATGAATTAAGGATATCCCTGCCGCGATTCACCTGCACGCGCTTATCTTCACCACCACTGACAATGCCCCAGGTGCTGTCCCATGCCACGCTCAGCACCTTGGCGCCTTCGCCAGCCGTGGGCAGTTTCTTGTTCTTGAGCCATTCCCTACCGATGGTGTACACCGGCTCGCTGACCCGACCGCCGCCCTCGTCGGCCGAGCCTGTGCGGGCGCTGCGCAGGTCCCATACCCGACACGTGCTATCATGCGACCCCGAGACAAGGGAGTACTCGTTGTCGGGCGACGCGGCTATCGAGGTGACCATGTTGACGTGTCCCCGCAAAGTCATGGCGGAGGTTGTTGTGGCGGACTCTCGGGGGTCGAGCAAGGTGATGTGGCGAGCCGACGATCCAGCTGCCACCAGTGAGTTGGGCAGCGCCGCCGCTGACATGATGGGGTGCATGGTCGTGAGCCTGGACACTTCCCGCTGGGTTGTCAAGTCGATCGTCTTGACAGTGTGGTCCTTGGAGGCGGTGTACGCGACGGTCGAGTCGTGGGGGTGGAATACGGCAGCCGTGACGGGCTCGTCGTGAGCAGAGATCATGGCCAGCGGTCCACGCTGGGCGGTCGTGGCAGAAGCAGCCAGCTTCGCCTTCTTGTTGCTGTGCGCCGCCGGCAGACTCTCCGGGTCCGCCTGAGGCGCCGTCCTTTTCGATGAAGTCCACAGCCCGACCCGGCCGTCAGAAGAAGCTGAGAGAATGCGCCCCGTCGCGCCGTTGACTGCAATGTTGTTAATCGCCTTCTCGTGGCCCCAGAGCTCCATGCTCGGCTTCAGAGATCCGGAGAACCCATCGTCGGCCTCGCTGTAGTCCCAGACGACCAGTTTCCGATCCAGACCTCCAGAGACAAGCTGCTTTCCTGAAAGCCATTTGACAGCATCCAGTCGTGCGCTGTGACCGCCGTTTCGTCCAGATGAGGATACTGCGATCGCAGTCCCAGAGGGGTTCCACACCCTCACGAGGCCGTCATAGGACGCGCTCGCTGCGCGGTTGCCGAACACGTCCACATCGCCAACCCAGTCGTCATGTTCGAAGCTCGCCTCGTAGACGGGGGGGATCAAGCTGCGCACGTACTTGAGTGTGAGGGTCGTTTCGGCAGAGAGTCCTTCGCTGGCCAGGTGTTCCTCGATTGTCGTGCGGAGAAATGTGCCATTGGCAAGGAAATCCAGGGGTACGGGGGAGGACGTGTCCAGCATGGACGACGAGTTCAGGATTCGAGACAGGCCATAGCGTTTGATGTCGGCAGGCACGAGCAACTGCTGCTTGGTTTCGGGAAGCGCGAGGTCCGGTTCGTCGGTGGTGAAGATGACCTTCACCTGCGTCGGTGAAGAGTCCACGTCCATCTTGGTGCTGTATCGCGGTAGCAATCCAGTCGGAGTCTGTGTGCCTTGGAGTGACTGCGCGGAATGGAAGTGCAGCTTGGCGATCTGAATATCGCTGTGTAGCAGCGACTGCTGGGGTTGGCAATTTTGGCTTTGCAGTGTTGGCGGAAAAAATTTGGGTGGAACTGTCAGCCTCGCAGTGGTGTCTCCACTGCGGGGTGGACAAACAGCCAATGGCAGTGCATTACTGGCAAGGCTGTGAGCATCCCGGCCTGTTCAGTAAGGTAACGTTTCGGTTGTGGTTGGGACTCTGACCTGAAAAGAGAATCTTCACACGGAGAGATGATTATTACATCTGGCGATTGGCGACTCCTTTTTTTTTCTTTTTTTTTTTTTTTTTTTTTTTTTGGAATACCACGTCTGTGGCCCTAGTCCAAGTCACGAATGAACTGAGGGACAAGAGTGCGTCTTGAGTTGATGAGTGCGGTCTACCCTACAGCCTCAGCGCCACCTGTGTTCCAGTTATACCTGGTAATTTTTCTCTCAAACCAATTGTGATGCGCTGTGGAGAAGGTTGTTCAAGTGCCTTGTATTATTACAAAAGAGATAGCCGTTGAGGCTCTATTTATGCGTTCTTGATCGCATGA
>NW_025764743.1:0-159847 GCF_019669845.1 Emericellopsis atlantica | reverse complement strand
TCATGCGATCAAGAACGCATAAATAGAGCCTCAACGGCTATCTCTTTTGTAATAATACAAGGCACTTGAACAACCTTCTCCACAGCGCATCACACCATATTATCTCGAGTATACATGTCACTCCAGATTTGCATGTAGGCACTAGAACGCGCTGGGTAGCTGATCTTAGATGGAACAAAAGGTCGGATGATATAGTTACGATGGTTGCAATCATCGACATCTATCCAGCTGGGACGACGCAGTGACGCCTCATTGACCACTTGAGATATTTGTCCTGATGGCAGCGGTGGCAGTGGCAGTCGGCCTCCGTGCTTTGCATAATTTTGATATTCGTGATGCAAAAGACAAGCCTCGTCATGGCTTGCCTGCCAATTTAATTTGTTTCAAAAGACAGTGCGTGGCCATTATTAGCGATATACTTTTGACCTTTGAACTCTGGTCGTCGTTAGGAAGTGTGGCTCAGCCACCAAGTAATCCAAGGCCATTTACCCTACCCGGCACAGCCCCCCAACACGACGAACGCCCTCCATCCATGAATTTGACAGCGCGGCGCCCTTGAGCTCGTGCGCCAGTCTCCTTTCCATCGCCACGAAATCCTGAAAAATCCCATCCTCTTTCAACAACACTCATCCTAATTATATCTTCGACACTGCGGCCAATGGCTTTGTGAGCCACCACGACGTCGCCACCATCCCTACCACAGACAGCAGACTGACCCCCAATCTCTCGCTACCTGGCCGAATTGTGGACCCTCATCTTTCCTTCCAGCGACCAGACGTACGTTGGCGGCGCAAAATATTCGGACGATCACAGCCCTGCGACGCAGCCTGCTAGCGAGCTGCCATTGCCATCTTCATCTCGGACGTGCGAACCTACGCCTCGTCCGCCTGCATCCTCGTTTTCCCTCGATTGCTGCCGCCCAGATACACACGACAAACCGCCATTGACCCAACGGGCGACGCGTGCCCCCCCGACCGCTCACCGATCCCCTATCTGTCGATCTAGGCCATCTAGTCTAGTTACCCACCACAGTTCACCCCTTCGCACCACAGCCCAGCAGCCATCGACCGACATGTCTTCGGGGTTGACAAGGCGCCGTGGCGCTGGCGGTGCCGCGCAGAACCTCGCAGACTCGGAAGCCACACCCTCGAGAAACAGCTCGTCTCACAACGTCCGCGACGCTGGGCCCGAAACCAGCTACGACACGAGCGAGAATGGGCACAAGATCGCCTTTGACCCCAGAGACATGAGCGAGAGCGCCGAGCGCAGCAAGCAGCCCAAGCTCACCATGATGGAGGAGATCCTCCTGCTGGGCTTGAAAGACAAACAGGTGCGATCATCTGGCCCGCCCACGGGACGGACCCGCCGAGCGAGCGAGCGTGTACTGACAGGGCGCGACAGGGCTACCTCTCCTTCTGGAACGACAACATCTCCTATGCGCTGCGCGGCTGCATCGTCACCGAGCTCGCGTTCCGCGGGCGGATCAGCATGGAGAAGGATCCCGCGCGACGACGCTTACCGCTGGCCGACCGGAACATTGAGGTGATTGACGAGACCATGACCGGCGAGGTCCTCCTCGACGAGGCCCTCAAGATGATGAAGCAGAGCGAGAAGATGAGCGTGGCCACCTGGATCGACCTCATGAGCGGCGAGACGTGGAACCTCATGAAGATTGGGTACCAGCTCAAGCAGGTGCGCGAGCGCCTGGCCAAGGGCCTCGTGGACAAGGGCATCCTGCGCACCGAGAAGCGCAACTTCCTCCTCTTCGACATGGCCACCCACCCCGTCGTCGACGGCGGCGCCAAGGAGGAGATTCGCCGGCGCGTCCGCAACGTCCTCACGCAGCGCACCGTCGTTCTTAACGGGAGCCAGTGGTTGCCCGAGACCCTCGAGTTCCGCTACCTGCGTACCCTCGCCATGGTGTGTGCCGCCTACGCCGCCAACGTCCTCGAGAACGCGCTGTCGACGCTCGGCCACGAGGCCCGCGAGCGCGCCTTTGCCCAGACGGACGAGCTGCTCGCCGACTACAGCCAATGGCCCTTTGGCAAGAAGGCGACCGGCAACGGCATTGGCGCCAACCTGCCGCAGATTGTGGCCGAGGTATGTGCTGGCCTGGACTTGGTGCTGACTGGGACTGCAATGACTGACTGACACGTCACAGGAGATGAGTAAGAACAAAGACAAGGAGCTCCAGCTCGAGGTCGTGGCCGCCTGCTTGAGCGTCTTCACCCGCCTCGACTCGCTGCTGTAGGGCGTCGAGTCGAGTCGAGTCTCTCGAGCCTTGGCCTGGCGCGGCCACACTATATACGAACCCTCTCGATCCTGACCTCGGCGGCCCACCCCATTCGACCCGAACCGTCGCTTTCACTTTCTTGCATGGGACACCCAGTACGCATTTCTTTCTGTTAAGCCGGCCGAACAAACCATGGTCGAGGGGGGGAAAGGAAGACAAGGTACTCTGAACGAATGAAATGGGCTACTGGGAACGGGGTATACAAAACCAGGGGGCGCATCTTCCGTTGATCTTGCGTGGATGGGAACTGGACTGAAAGAATGGCATGGGAAGCGTCGTCATCGCTTGTGTAACTTTTTTGTTCTTGTTATTTTGTCCCTAGTCGTTACATGATGAGGTCTTGAACCATGATTGTCACGCATGCGTGCAGAATAGATCGTCTGCGGATCGTGAATTCACCTGTCTCTCTCTTTATAACAGCAACGATGTAGTAGACAAACAGGCCGTGCCCCTTCTGTGCAGCAAGATCGACACTAGATAGTAGTACCCTTTGATTTTTGTTCCCGAGCGCCCCAAACGCCAATGCCATGGTGTGAACATGCAAGAATTCTCCTGTCAAGGATTCCTCTTCCGCTTCCCTCACTTTTTCCGTCCACCACCCAGGCTGCCCTCGAACCCAGGCCGCCCGCCCTTCTTCTTGCCACCACCACCACCGCCAGCACCACCCTTCTTCTTCTTGCCCGCCTTGCCCAGCATCTTGTCCTCTTTTCGTTGCCGGATGTTGTCCTCTCGTTTCTTCTGACGCTCCCGCTGCGCGTGCTCGACGCCCCGTTGCCTCTCCTTCCACGCCTTCTCGCTCTTGCGCTTGGCCGTCTCCTTGCGCTTGACGGCCTTTTTGAGGGTGCCCTCGTCGTCGCGGATCTTCTCGCCCTCGGCGCGACGACGCGCCGTCAACCAGGCCTCCTTCTCGGCAATGTCCTTTTGCTTCTCGGCGTCCATGGCGGCGAGGCGCTGCTTCTGCGATTGCACCTTGAGGAGCGCCGTCTTGGGGTCAGAGGGACCCTTCTTCTTGCCGTTGGACAGGACGTGGGACAGGTCCCGCGAGAGCTGGCTCCCGTCGCCAAAGGCCACGCGGCCAAAGGAGAAGTTGGCGTCGGCGCTGTCGAGCTCCACGGCGGGGCTCATGACGGACGGTGAGTTGCTTGCAAGGGCCTCCTCGCGCTTGAGCTGCTCCTCCATGCGTGCCTTGGTCCGCAGCTCCTTCTTGTGTGCTTTGCGTGCCGCCTCCTTGGCGCGGCGGGACTCGATGAGCTCCTGGCGCGTGCGGATGGGCTTGCCGTCCGGGCCGTCAGCCTTGCGGGCGGCGCGGAGCGCTTCGATCTTGGCGGCGAGGCGGGCGCGGATGGCGGTCGTGTCGGTGGGGAGTTTAATGTGTTTTGGCTTCTCGGAGGGTGGGACAGTAGAAGAGACAGAGGTGGAGGTGCTGGGTGCTTGGGCGGCTTCGAAGACGGGGGAATTACTTGATGATGGTGCCGTGTCGTTCTCATCGGCTTGCACAAGGCCGGAAAAGTCGACGGCGGCAGGTTCACCGGCGGCAGAGGCGGCGTCCCCCTCCTCCTCCTCCGCCTCCTCGCCCTCACTTTCGGAGGGATCCGCTGGGAGGATGGTCTGGTCCTCGCTTGGCTTGGCCTTTTGCTGTTTCTTGTCGGCCCTGGGCGTCTTCTCGAGGCTCGGTGCGGAAGGCCCCGCGTCGGCGCCGGTAGGATCTGTAGACTCACCCTGTTTCTTCGCCTTCTTCTCCTTCTTCTTCTCCTTCTTGGCGGCGATCTTGGCCTGCTTCTTGGACAGTTTGGAGGTATCGTCGGCCTTGGCCTCGGCGGCCGGCTTGTCTTCCTCGTCTTCCCAGTCGTCGTTGCCCTGCGCGTCCTCTTGCTCGCGCTTCTGCTTCTTGTTGGCTTCCGCCTCTTGCTTCTTCTTCTTGAGGCCCTCGCCGGGCTTCTCGAGCTCGACACCGTCGGGTACCTCAAAAGCGTCGTCGGCCTCCGCATCGTCATCGTCCTCCAGTGCCTCCATGTCGCGCGCCTTGCGCTTGTTTTTCGCCCGCTCCTCCATGATTTCTTGTGCGCTCTTGTTCAGCTCGGCGTCTGGATTCAGCTTGGCCCGCTTGTTGGCCTTGGCCTGGGCCTTGCTCTGCTTCTTGCGCTGCCATTGTTGGTCCTGCAACAGCGTTAGCGCGGTGGCTGGGGGAGGGCGAGGGTGTCCTCTCGCAGGGCAGGGCAGCACGTACGGTGCCCTCCTCGCCATAGTACATCTTGGCAGGGATGAGGCTCAAGAGGCCTTCAAAGTTGCTCGCGTGAGCGCGCAGGCGATCCTACAGACAAGTCCATTGTCAGTACGATGATGGATTGATTGATTGGTTTTCCAGGTCGCCCACCGCCATCTCTGACACGGCGGGGTACCAGAGGCTGCTTGGGGGGACAAACCTGCGTTGCGTCCTCTCCCCCCATCGTGACGGATTCTATACAGGGTGTTGAAACAAGCAGACTACAGGGAGCGATGGATGCTGCGGGAAACGAGGTGGCTGTCGTCGTTGTGGTGAGGCAGCAGACAGACAGGCAGAGGTCAAGTCGAGGTGCTGTCCGAATGAATGCTTCGTCCAGCCTGGGGCAATAATTTTTTTGCATCTGCAGGTGGACGGAGCCGGCATCCGCTAAGGAGTCGGAAATGTTAATGTGGGGCATACACGCGACCTAAAGCACGTCGACTTCAGGCTTCATTAGTCTAGTCTAGTAAATAATCAGAGAGCGCATTTCCCACGTTCATTTGAGGTCCCAAGCATGCAGCTATGTGAGCTCAGCGTGCCAGTTGGGTGATTGCGACTCAACATGCAGAGTGCCTTGTCCCAGCGCAGCGTCGAGAACACCACAATGAAGGCATCGAAGCTTTACACCACGCGTGATTACACTCGCACTGACGTGACGAGACCTAGAAAAAGGCCTATTTCTTCCCCTTCTTAGTAGGACCAGCAGCCGCCTCCCGTCTCGCCCGCTCCCTGGCCTCTCTGGCCTCGAGCTCGCTCTTCCTCGCCGCCTCCTTCTCGTCTCTCTCCTCCGTCTCGGCCATCCTCTTCTCCGCCTCGGCCGCCCTGCGCTCACGCACCTCCCTCAGACGGGCCAGGTCAGCCTTGGCCTGGTCTGTCTTGCCCGCGGCGTGCAGCTTCATGTACCTCTCCTTGGCAGCGGCCGCCTCGTGCGCCTCGCGCTCCTTGCGGTTCATGTTCTTGAGACCCTTTGTGATCTTGCCCACACCGGCATCGCCATCGTCCTCCTCGTCCGAGTCGGCCACCACGGGCTTGGCGGCCTGCTTGCGCGCCGCTTTGGAGTGGTTCGGATTGGCGGGCATGTCGTCGTCCTCGTCGCTCTCGTCCTCGGAGCTGGATGGCAGGTCGCCCGGCTGGACGATCTTTGACTTTTGCTTCGCAATAGCGGCGTCCTTGCGGGCTTTCTTCTGGGCCTTGCGGGCCTCGCGCGAAGCCTCGGCGTTGGCTGCATTGGCATCTTCCTCCTCGGAAGACTCCTCCTCCTCTTCGGACGACGACTCCTCTTCTGACGATTCGTCGTCCTTGTCCTTACCTTCGGCCCACATGCTCACGGCATTACCGTCCTTGTCGATAGGCTGCAGATTCCGGGAGAAGTGGTGGCCACCTGGTGGCTGTTAGTGATATGATGTTGGCAGAGACTGCGCGAAGGGGTGTTTGTTTTTACCTCCACGGGTGGGCTTCTTGAACTTGCCGCCACGGCCGCGGCCGCCTGCGCCTCCAGGAGCCATTATGATGTAGGTTGACCTGGGTTGCGTGCTGAGATTCAAAGGGTCTTGGAAGCTCGCGTTAAGTCCAAGGGTCCTGATGTATGTAGGGTCTGACTTGGGACTGTCGTGCTTGTGGCAGTGATCGCAGGGGCGGGGTAGCGGGGTAGGTTCTTTCAGTGGTGATGAGACCTGAAACAGCACAATAGAGGAGGACTGGAGGACTGAAGATGCTCTGCTTGGGTAATGGAACTGGTAGGGCAGCTGAGGTGCTCGTATTGAATTGCTGGAAAGGTCACCTAGGGCTGTGTTTGCAGCAAAAGCAATCAGATTTCACCGTTGGGCAACGAACGTCCTCCTCTGGTCAGCCTACTTGTAGAGTCACTTCTAAAAATCAAACTGAGCGGCTCATCAATTGCAGCTGCGAGATTGGCTGAATTGGGGGCGATCTAAGGGTCCTGCCATGACTCTGGCCCAATTCCACAGTCCAGGCTTCACAGGCATTCTAGGGTAAGCTGGCCAAGCAGGCAATGACTAAGGCCGGAACAACGCTGCCCCGCGCCCGCAAAGTCACACAAAACTCGCGTCGGGACGCGCACCTTTGCTGGTTTTCTTCTTCTTCTTCAACCTACTAGAAAGTTTTCAAAACAAATGGAAACCAATCCTTCCTATTCACTCTGTCGTTCATTACCCCATGAAGGAACGGAGGGGAAACGGGAGGAAAGATTGACCTCGCTGACTTACCCTCTGACCTGTGGCACGCCTCGACGGGCTGCGTTGGGCTTGGAGAAATTTGGAAGGCGGGACATTTTGTTGAAGTTTGTCGTTATTGTCACAGTCTCTCGCAAAGACGAGGACGAGATGAGGACGGCCAAATAAGGCTGCACGTAGTTTCGTATCTCCGGCTAAGGAGTGGCTGCTCTACGCCCAACGTCGATCTGGCGGAGTGAAAACTCTACGGACAGCGCATGCTGCTTGACGTGAGCACCGTAATATTGTCCTCGCAACGTCCACGCAACGCTCAGAGTCCCGACAATCCTTTGCCCATCACACATGTTCAGTGATTACCGTCGTGCGGAAGGCACAACCAAGGTGCCTGCCGCCATGCCGTCGCGGTCATGATCACCGTCACCCACTTCTGACCTCACCACCTCTCTCACCACCACCTCTTCCTCCACCTCCATCTCACCACCCTCATGTCCAGCTGTCATCCATTCTTCACCGAGTCGACCCTTTCACGTTCGCGCCTGCTGCCGCCCTCCTCCAAGTCCACATCATGGCACACGACCTCACGGCGCGCGCACGTGCCGGTGCTCAACCCCCACGGGGCCCGCTCGCTCGTTGACATGCTCATCCCGCTCATCGCCCGCAACGTGGACCTGCTGACGCCCGGCCACATCACCAACCTGGCGCCCCGGCTGCGGTGGAAGATCTGGCGGTTCCTCGAGGCCCGGGGGGCGAGTCTGCACGCGTGGCGCTTGTTCCACCCCGTGCTGCTCCACGATGGTGATGATGACGAGGACAACGACCACGATAGCGAAGAGGTCGAGGGCAGGACGCTGGGCCTCTGGCGGTTTCGGGGCCACGTCTGCCGACCCGAGGGCGTGCCACTCCGGACGTTCATGGAGCCGTTGGCGGGTGATGGGTTCCTGACGCATCTCGTGATCAGCGGCCGGTGCACTTTCACGACGAGCGAGATGCTGCCCTTGGCCGGGATGGCGAACCTCGTCGCGTTGGAGATCATCCAGCCGAGCGACCAGATCCAGCTAGAGTTCCCCCCGATCAACGACATGCTGATCCGGGGCTGGGCGAGTGTCGACGATGCGTTTCCGGCCCTCCGGATCCTGCGCATCTGGGGCGATCCGACGGTCACAAGGCACTCGCTCGCCTGGGTAACACGCTTTCCCTCGCTAGTCTTGTACGACGTCCAGGCCAGCCGGGAAGACTGGTCCCACGCGTCGGCCACGGCGGCAGAACACAGCTGGGATCTCACAAAGGGCCTGGAGGACGGGCTGCACCACTATCTCATGCTTCTCACCGACGAGGCGATCGAGACGCAGCAGAACCGACGAGTGACGAGAAGCATCGACTCGGACCTGACGTCGCTCCTGACGAGCCCCCAGGCGTCCATCCGGTTCGTGGCCGAGGGGGACGCGCCCATACTGGTGGAATACCTGGCCGACGCGGCGAAGAGCGGCTGGGAGAGCGGCGAGACGGTGGCGTCGAGTGACTGTCACGACTGGCCGTTTGAGGCGTGGGCGTTCTGGCTGATGGCGCTCATGGGCCAAATGTCCGGGCCGCGTGGTGGACGGAAAGCCGTCGCGGGCCCCTTTGTGCTGCCCGAGCAGCCCATGGCGAGCGTGTACCTGGGACACTGCAGCAGGGAGGGCGTCAGCGGCCGGGTGGCGTACGTGAAGAGAGGCTTGTTTGGGGTGAGGCGGTACACCTTTGTCAGGCGGAGCGCGTTGTACGAGACTGGGCGGTCTGGAGGCGAGGATGTTCAGCAGCAGCCGCCTGTCCAGGCAGAGAAGAAGACACCAGCAGAGGTCCGAGCGCGGAAGAAGCGACGGATGGACGACATGCTGAGCTCGTTCACATGAGGGAGTTGCTATTTTACTGTATTCCAAGACACATATATATATGTATATACCCATCATATCATAATAACGCCAGAGATGCCATAACCTACAATTCTTGTTCTTTTCTTTTCTTTTCTTCATCTTCCTCTACAGCATCGGCTTCAAGTCCTCAGCCACCTTAAAGGGCGCCTCGGTCTTGCTCTTGATCTCGTCGACGGTGACGCCGTCGGCAATCTCGACGAGGGTGAGGCCCTTGGCAAAGTCGACGTCAAAGACGCCGAGCTCCGTGATGATCCTAGAGACGCAAGCGCGCCCGGTGAGGGGAAAGGCGCACTGCTTCATGATCTTGGGGTTGCCCTTCTTGTCCGTGTGCTCCATGGTGACGACGACCTTGGTAGCAGACGGGTTGGAGACGAGGTCCATGGCGCCGCCAAAGCCCTTGACTTTACCGGGGAGCATCCAGTTGGCGAGGTCGCCGCCGGCGCTGACCTGCATGGCGCCGAGGATGGTGAGGTTGATGCGGCCGCTGCGGATCATGCCAAAGGACTCCTCGCTGCCAAAGACGGCGGCGCCCGGGTTGAGGGTGACGGTCTCCTTGCCGGCGTTGATGAGGTCGGCGTCCTCGGCGCCGCGCTGGGGGTAAGGGCCGAGGCCGAGGATGCCGTTCTCGGACTGCAGCTGGACCTCGACGTCGGGGCCGACGAAGCTGGGGGCGAGCATGGGCATGCCGATGCCGAGGTTGGCGTACATGCCGTTCTTGAACTCCTTGGCGGCGCGACGGACGATGCGCTCGCGCTTGGCGGCGGTGTCGCCGGTGCCGAGGGCGGCCCTGGCGGCCGGGTCGTCTGGGTCGCGGGCGAGTGTGACCTTTTCAATGTTCTTGTCGGCGGTGCTCTGGATGACGCGCTTGACGTAGATGCCGGGCAGGTGGACGGCCTCGGGGGCGATCTCGCCGGGCTCGACAATGTGCTCGGCCTCGACAATGGTCATCTTGGCGTTGCGGCCCATGGCGCCGTTGAAGTTGTTGGCGGCGAGGCGGAACTGGCAGTTGCCGAGCTTGTCGGCCTTGTAGGCCTTGACAAAGGCGTAGTCGCCGGCAATGGCCTCCTCGAGCAGGTAGGGCTTGCCGCGGAAGACCTTGACGTCCTTGGGGTACGAGTACTGGTCCGGGCTGCCGTCGGCCTTGTTCTTGAGGGGCAGGTCGCCGGTCTGGACGACGGTGCCAAAGGCGGCGGGCGTGTAGAAGGCCGGGACACCGCGTCCACCGGCAGAGCAGCGCTCGGCGAGGGTGCCCTGCGGGGTGAGCTCGAGCTCGACCTCGCCGGTGAGATACATTTTCTCAAAGGTCTTGTTCTCGCCAATGTAGGAGGCGATCATCTTGCGGATCTGCTTGGTCTTGAGGAGCTTGCCGAGGCCGTGGGCGTCGGTGCCGGCGTTGTTGGAGACGGCGGTCATGCCCTTGATCTCGGGCTTGCGGAGGAGCTCGTCGATGAGGGTGTCGGGGACGCCGCAGAGGCCGAAGCCGCCGCAGAGGAGCGTCGTGTTGGGCTTCATGTCCTTGAGGGCCTCGGTGGCCGAGGGGAAGACCTTGTTGATCTCGCCGCGCGCGAGGGTGGTCGAGAAGGACCGGCAGAGCGCGGCATGGGGCTGGGCTCGGGTCAGTTCAGGTCTTGTCATAGACAGTTTCTGTGTCGAGGACTCACGTTGCTGACATTGCGAGCAAAGGCCCGGAGCGTGCGGGCGCGCAGGGCTACTGGGGGCATCGTGGGTGATGCGGGTGTGGTCACTGGTGAGAGAGGTGAGGGCAAGGTGAGGAGTTGTGAAGAGCGACAGGGCCGCGGGCAATGGATCGCGGCAGAGGGTATCACGAGCGAAAGCAAAAAAGGACGATTAATGGCCACGAGACGAGCAGTCAGTCAATCTGACTCTGGGGAAGACAGACGGTGGAGGTGGAGAAGGACAGAGGACAGAGGACAAGAAGAAGAAGAGCTTATCCGCCCGTGGGGAAGCTTCACGCGCGCGTGGATGAGCGTTGGCTCTTATGTATGGGATGTCGAATCCCGCGGCTGCCCGTCCGTGCCCCGGAATATCATGGACTGATCAATGAATTGATTGATTGATCGGTTCCTCGCGTGAGGATTCGGCTTCCAAGGCCGTCTTCGGCCACTGTGGCCGTCGCGTCCTCCACACGCCATCCAGCATTTCTCCAAATCATCAGCCAGCCATTCATCCTCCACATTCCCGATTCCGCTCTTCGGCACGGGGGCTCGGGAGATATGACGGGGTATTAGCCGCTTACACAATACACATATCGTCAGCGCGGACCGCCGCGAACTGAGCGGATCCGACGACTCGAGACAGCGCATCGTCGGAACCGACGCTGGTTGTCTGGCTGTCTGTCTGGCTGACCATGCTCACGATTCATATCTAGGGTATTCATTCAAGTTATTTCGAAAGGCGACTGGACGCCAGCAGCAGACTGTGACTATCACACCAGCAGGACCATCGTCTGTGAGTCGTGACAGTGACAGACGGGTAAGCTGTCTTCCGGCTCGGGACTTGACGGCTGACTGACTGACTGACTGACTGGCCGACGCTGCCGCATACAAAGTGCGCGCTTGTTCCGCGCTCGCCATCAATCGCTCCCGCGTCTGTCTGGGAAGATACCTTAGCCGGCTATTGCACTGCGCACCAAGACATGAACGAACAGCCAGACGTGGACATAGTAATTAGTAGGTAATATTCACGAAGTAGCTGTCAATTAAGCAATGCCATCAACATGGGGTTTTCATCAAATGGATGGCCTCTTCTCTGTCCCAGCACCTGATGGCTTCGTCTCTCCAGCTGTCGGATATCCACGGCTGTTCAAGGCAGAGCAGCGTCGAGAGCAGCGCCAGGCCAGTGATGCAACAGCCAGCACTCGGCAAATCCCTCCATTGAGTTATTCATCAATTGACAATTTGACATGTGCTATGTCTATCCGTATGTATGCTAAGGTCCTGGGGAGCATCTCCAAGAGCCTCCTGGACCGCACTGAACAGAATGCGTGTTCGCGTCATCGTCAGACAGCAATGCGCACGACACGAAACATCAGTAACAGCGGCGAGTACCACAAGTAGATCCATCTGAAGCTGTGACTGATCGCCATCAATCACGTACACACACGTCCCATACAATTAAAGACCGTCTTGAGGTGATCGCTGAGGTGCCGCCCATCTGCCCTTATCGCCCCTTATCGTGGGCTATCACATCCTATCTTATCGCCCCGCCGATAAGCCTGGAAAAAAGTTGGCAGGCGCAGCCACCACCACAAGCAGCACCACCAGCACCAAGCTCGCGATGCTCTCACAATTATAAGGACAGTCAGACCAAACATCCCGCCATGGAGTCCTCTTCGAAACGGCGCAAGCTCAACAATGCGGGCTCTGGTCTCAAACACCAGAACCTCATCGACTTCCAGTCCCCCGACGCGACACGACTGTCGTCCTCGAGCATCTTCACCCTCCAGACAGACGAGCTGCTCAAGAGTGCAAAGGTCGACTACGACAAGGCGCTCAAAGGCGTCGATGCCCAGCTTCACCAATTGAAGACCATCATCGAGTCTGCCGAGCCGCACGATCCCATACCGGTACGTGGGCTGTCAATCTTCCCGTCTTCTAGTGCTAACCTCCCCCCGCCAGATCACCCAGGCCACGGCCACCTTTGAGAAAACCCACCGCATCACGATCCCCTACCCCGAGCCCAGACCCGCCAAGGACGCTCCCTACAAGCTGGCCTTTGCGAAGCCGGCCCAGTGCAATGTAGTCGGCAGCTATGTCTTCCGGACCATGACCAGGCACCAGGCCCGGTACTGCGTCGACATGGTCGTGCAGATGCCCCGGTCCCTCTTCCAGGACAAGGACTTTCAGGACATGCGCTACTTCTACCGCCGCGCGTACTACATTGCCGTCCTTGCCGCGACCATCAGGGAGGAGAGCGGGATGAACGTCGAGTTCGAGTTCCTCCACGACAATAGGCTGCTCCCCGTGCTGCTCCTCACCCCAATTGCTGAGGCCCAAGATCAGGACGACGCCAACGTCACCAAGAAAAACAGCAAGGCAAAGGCAAAGGACTATGCCATTCGCATCATCCCTTGTGCGCCCGAGAGCATCTTCCCTGCGTCCAAGCTCACGCCAGCATCCGCCTGCAACCGTCAGGCCGACGACGGCGACGCCAAGTCCCCCACCCCCTTTTACAACTCGACCCTCAAGGCGGAGAGCACATACATCTCCTATCTACGCGTCCTCACAAAGGCAAAGAACGAGTGCCCTGGCTTCGTCGACGCCTGTGTCCTGGGCCGGATCTGGCTCCAGCAGCGCGGTTTCGGCAGCGCCATTGCCCAGGGCGGCTTTGGCCACTTTGAGTGGTCCCTCATGGTCGCCCTCCTCATGCAGTCGGGCGGTCGCAACGGACAGGGCTCGCTGTCCACGTCCTTGAGCGCCATGGAGCTCTTCAAGGCGGCCATTCAGTTTCTCTCCGAGACCGACTTCAACGGCGCGAAACCCGTCGTCCTCGGCAAGGCTGCTGGCGCCGCAGACGGCGGCGCACGCGACGCTGGGCCCGCCATGCTCGACCCAAAGACGCACCTCAACATCCTCCACAAGGCGACGCCGTGGTCCACCGCTCTCCTGCACAGGTACGCCAAGACGACCACGGAGCTGCTGGCGGACGATGCGGCCGACAAGTTTGCGCCCATCTTCATCGTCAAGGCCAACGTCCTCGCCGAGCTCTACGACGCCGTCTTTGAGATCAACAGCGCCGACATTACCAAGAGCGCCTCGTCCGACGGCGGCGGCGCCGTGTGGGCCAACAGCCACGACATCTACAAAGTCCTCAAGAAGGCCTACGGCCCACGCGCCGAGCTCATCCACATCCAGCAGCCCGCCGCCAAGCCCTGGTCACTGGCCTTCAAGGGGTCCAAGCCGCAACCCACGCTCGTGGTCGGTGTCATCTTCAACGGGCCCCAGATGGCCGTCCAGCTGGAGAAGGGTCCCCCCGCCGAGGATGCCCGGGACGCCGCGCGCTTCCGTCAGTTCTGGGGCGACAAGGCTGAGCTGCGTCGCTTCCAGGACGGCAGCATCCTCGAATGCGTCGACTGGTCCGCCCGCCACGCCCTCGGCATCTGCGAGGAGATGACGCGCTATGTCCTCGCCCGGCACGTCAAGCTATTCGAGGCTGAGATTGCCTTTTACGGCGACGCCTTTGTCCACGCCCTCGTCGACTTTGCCCACACCGACAAGGCAGCCTTTGACGCCGTCCGACGCGCCTTTCTCACCTTTGAATCCGACGTCCGCAACCTCGACGACCTGCCCCTGTCCATCCGCCAGATCGCCCCCGTCTCCCCCATGGCCCGCTACACGTCCATCACACCACCGCTCATCGGCGCCCACACCGGCCGCCTCGCCCCCGTCGACGTCAACCTCTTCTTTGAGCACTCGACAAAGTGGCCCGAGAACCTCGTCGCCATCCAGGAGGCCAAGATTGAGTTTCTCCTCGACATGGACCGCCGCCTCGCCGCCGCCCACGACAACATCACCACCCACCTCGGCCGCGACAACCGCGATCTCGGCGACGAGAACCTCGCCTACCTCGACGTCGTCTACGACTCGGGCGCCGCCTTTCGCGTCCGCATCTACTGCGACCTTGAGGGTATCCTCCTCGACCAGCAGGTCAAGAGCAAGCACCTCGACGCCTACATCCGCAACGCCGCCGACGACGCCCTCGCCCGCTTCCGCTGGCAATTCCACGTCCTTCCCCTGCACACCACCGCCCTCGCCACCGCCTGCACCCGTCTCCCCGCCCTCTCACCCGCCATCCGCCTCGTCAAGCAGTGGTTCGCCCGCCACAAGCTCGCCAGCCACTTCTCCCACGAACTCATCGAGCTCTTTGTCCTCCATGTCTTCCTCCACGCCTACCCCTGGGCCACGCCCTCCTCCGGCACCACGGGTTTCCTCCGCACCCTTGACTTCCTCGCCCGCTGGGACTGGCGCGATGAGCCCCTGATCATCGACACCGCCGGCGACATGACCAACGACGAACGCGCCAGCATCGCCAAGGACCTCGCCGTCTGGCGCAATAGGGATCCCAACATGAACCACCTCACCCTCTTCGTCGCCACCTCTAGCGACCACTCGGGCGAGGCCTACACCCGCGCCGGCCCGAGTCGTCTCATCGCCTCGCGCATGACCATGCTCGCCAAGGCGGCGTCCAAGCTCATCAAGGCGGAGGACTACCACATCGACCCGGTCGATCTGTTCGACACCAACCTCCAGGACTACGATGTCCTCTTCCACCTGTCCCCCAAGGCCATCCGGGAGGTCAATCGAGCGGCGCAGGGCTCTTCCTCTGCGTCCTCCAAGTTCAAGAACCTCGACGGCGCCACGGGTCAGCAGCCGTTACCTGTGCGCGCGGCCCCCGTGGCTGTCCTCATGGAGGAGTTGCAGCGTGTCTACGAGGGAACGCTCGTCTTCTTCCACGGTGCTGCTGCCGCTGAGGAGGATGAGGACGACACCATTATCGGCGCCATCTGGAACCCCAAACTGAAAAGAACAAAGTTCCGCGCCGGTCTGCCGTATAATTTCCACGCTGTCGGCGACGAGGGCGAGGTGGAGGTCAACAAGCAGGCTGTGCTGTGTGAGATTGCCCGGATAGGTGGTGCTATGTTCAAGAAGATTGAGGAGGTTGAAGAGGAAGAGGAAGAGGAAGGCTAGACATTGGATACCCACACCAAGTAAAAAAACGAATTCATATCAATAAACAACCCAATCCGATATTCAACCTATCTGTCCCTGTGAGACGCAAAAAATCGAACAATCAAAGTAACGCCGTGCCATGATCAAGAGGCCATCCGTCCCTGCTCCTCCTATCTGCCCATCATCACTCTCCCTGCCTGCCCTCACCGTCCATCCTTTTTCACCAACTGCTGCGTGGAGAAGGAGCAGTACTTGTCCTTGATGGCGACAACCTCGTACGTACCCTCCTGACTTGCCTTGATGACCTTCTTATGCTCATACGACACGTCATGGCGCGTCTCGAGCACCACACTCCGCTGCCCCTTCTTCGGGTTCGAGCTGCGCGTAAACGTAAACTCAAACGGCGGCGTGCCCCAAAAGTCAAAGTGAATGTCCACCTCGCCGCCCTCGTGAATGTCCACGTGCGACATGCGGCCATGGCTGATCTGCACGCTGGGCAGCGGGTGGATCGTCTTGGGGATGTGCACCGCCGCCCGGCACTCGGACGCCTTGTCCGAGACACCCGTGATCACAAAGTCGCCGGGCTTCTCAGCCACGCGACGGAACGACGTCGTCTGCGACTTGGCGTTCCACTTGCCGTTGAACTCGTAGGATATGTCAAACGGCGGTGTGCCCGACAGCGTGTACGCGATGCGCTCGCCCACGCAGTAGTCTTCCCGAGTGTCGAGAGGGTAGATGGATGGGGCGTCGTACAGGTGCACCACGACCGATGGGCTGTTGTTCTCGTACTTTTGACTGCAGCCGTGGCCGTCGCGGACACGGCGGATGCGGATCTGCTGGCTGCCCTGGCGGAGGTGCTGCCGCGGGATGGTGATGCCGTGGGTCTTGGTGCTGATCGCCGGCAAGGCGAAAATGTCCGGGGCGGCGCCGGCCTGGTGCTTGACCTCCATCTCCACGAAGAAGGGAGGGTGGCCGGCCAGTTTGATCGGAATCGTCTCCTCGTGCTCCTGCTCTTCCGCACAGAGCTTGAATGTCTGGCCGGGCTTCGCAAAGGTCGCTGTCGGGCGCGCGTTGATGTGCTGCTCGACAATGAGCGGGTTGGGCGACTTGTCATTGTAGTTCTTATCCGCAAGACTGTGGAATTTGTACGTGTAGTCGCCAGCTTTGCCCGTGTCCATGGAGATGGCGGCCTTGCTGAGGGCGGCATCAAAGTTCTTGCGGCTCATGGAGCTGGATCCAGAAATTGGCTTGTGCCTGATCTCGTAGTCGACGTTGAAGGGAGAGGAGCCTGTTCGTTTTGTTAGCCGCCTACTGTGCTCGATGCTGTGAAAAAAACTCACCCTGAAGATTTAGCTCGAATCCGTCAATGTCGCCCTCACAAATATCGGCCTTGGTCCAAGTGTTTCCGGCCTTGTAGTTCAGACTATCGGACCCTACCAGGCTCAGCTGCGGCCGAGGGTACCATTGAATGTCGAACCGCGACGCTGCCGGGTCCACGATACCTGGGCACTGATTATCAAACACCTCCTGGATCTCCCAGGTACCGCTTTGCTGCACCAGCAATGCGCCATTGGCGCTCTCGATCCTGTCCCTCACAGGCTCACTCGAACTGTTGAGGTTGCGGTACTGTACGGTCCAGGGACCCTCGCCTTGGAGTCGCAGGGGCAAGCGTACGCGTGTGCCCTCAACCTCCATCCGGCTACGCTTGGCATCAACGAGACCGAAGGCTGCGCGCGGCTGCTGTCGGCGGACCAGAACCTTGATTTGTTCCGTGAGGAAGCTGCGGCAGCCACGCACGTCTTGCGTGCTGATGAGTGCAATGTTGTACTCTCCGCCTTTCGTGAGAGGCGGCGTCTGGATGGCGAACCTTCTCTGCTGGATGTCGTTCAAGCGGTGTGTCTTCCTCTTGCCCTCGTGCTCAATTTCCCATTCCAGCGTAAACGGCGGATCGCCAATGAACTCGACCTCTGTCTCGACTTGGGCATCCAGGCAGACTTGACGGCTCTTCGTCCCCAGGAACCTCGCAGATGCTGCAGGCTTCACCACCTGCTCGATTGTCATCTCCGGTCCTGATAAGGGCTTCCGCACATAGACCCCATCATCGATCGACTTGAAAGTGTATGTGTAGTGACCTGCGACCTTGGGAATCAGACTCAGCTGTGACCTGACGCCATCAGACCTGTGGGCCTGGGCCTCAGTCGGATGAGTGACTCCATCCTTGTCCGTGTAGGTGTACTCGTAACGGACCAGGAAAGGCGGCGTACCAAGGAAGTCGAGGTCGACCCGCAACCCGATGGAGTTGCTGGCGCATTTGTCTGCAATCTCTTCGGTACGCAGAGTCAGAGACGGCTCCACTGGGTTCAAAATCAGACAAGACGATGGTTCCTCGACCTGGCCCTCACACATGCCGCTGGTAACCGATTTGAGGGTGTACAAGCCCGGCTGGTTGACCCTGGGCCTCTCCTTGCTGTTCTTGCCAGTGAAGCTGCCAATGGTGACGAGATCGCCATGGCTTCCGCTGTTGGTTAGGGAGTCGATTGGAGAGAAGGCCCAAGTGACCTCGTGCGACGTATCAGAGACCCCGTTCTTCGCCGGCAAGCTGAGCGCGACGGGCAGCGTGGCCGAGTGTCCTTTGGCAACCTTGAGTGGATTGCGCAAGTCGCATCCCTGCATGGACACCTTGGGTCGTTCCTTGACGGTGAATCGCTGGGCCAGTGGCTGAAGCCACGTCGACTTGGCATCTTCTCCAGGTTTCCCATAGTATACCGCATTGCCGAATTTATCGTGGACCTCGTCGATGACATATTCCCACTCTCCAACGGACGCCATGGACTCGTTGAGACGAACCGGCACCGTACTAGGGCGTACCCAAGACACATCTCGCTCGTTGTCAGACTCTGACCCGACGACCATGGCTGAAGAGTAGGCCTCGGGTTGAAGACTCTGGAAGTGAAAGGCCTGGTTCTGTCCGTTGATGGTTCGGCTGTAATGGATCTTGAGGGGCGGTGTGCCCGTGACTTCGAGTGTGAGGTCCGACAGGTCCTGGATGCAGCGCTCGTCACTTTTCCCCCCAATGATCCGGGCCTGCGGGCAGGGTACCACATATGTATCCAGCGTCTGCCGTTGGACTTGCAGCTTGTGTTGATCCAGCACCTTGCCCAGACGGTAAATACCAGGTTTCTTTGGCGAGTAATCCCAACGGAAGCCATCACTGCTAGGGTCGGCGTTCTGATTCCGCACGAGCTTGGCGAGCTTGTTCACCTCACGATTGGGGATCTTGATAATCTCATCCTGCGCTGTGTCCAGGTCAATCCGAATGATTTCGATTTCGGCAGGTATCGTGGCGTTGAAAACGATGGGAATGGCGACGGACGATTTCGAAGAAAGACACATTGGCGCGTGGTCCGGGTTCATGACGGCGGATCCCTCTGGTAAGATGTTGAGGGTGACCTTTCCCCTGATATGTGACTGATTGCTCAAAATGTTGGCGACTTTGACGTTGTGTTCCGACACGGAGATCTCGCTATCGTACAGGCTCCTAACAATGCCTAAAAGTCCTGAGATGACGGGTATCTGTCCGAGGTCAGTCAAAGCACGATGGGCGAGCAGCTTGTGGGACGAACCGGAATCAGGAACATGGCAAACCAGTTGAATAACAAATGGAGCAGGTAAATATAAATCGTGGCAATCTGCGAGATGTCGAGCCATGGTATCCTGAGTTCGGGGACGAGGAAAACGTAGGCAAAGTCAAGTATAATCCACTTGAGGAACATTCCCCATGAGCCAACACCCTCGTCTGCCACGGTCTTCCAGTCCCATAGTTTAAAGGCCTGGAGGACTCCATATATCGCAAACACCCAGAAGCGCTGGGTCGGCGCGTCGATGAGGTGCAGCGGTATCCATGGCTGGCTGGGGCCAGGATCAGCTGCTATGTTCTCGGGTGCTAGAGGTAGCTTCGCTGTGTCCGGCGTCCGTTGACTGTGCGATCTTTGTACAGTTCTGGGGGTTTCTGGATACCCAGAACGGAATCGTGGTGTTGCGTTCATCGCATTGCGTAGTGGTGAAGGTCGAGCGTGCGCATCGGCGGGCGGGACGACTTTTTCTTCGCGAATGACGGTGCGTAGAGGTGCAACCGGTCTGCGTAGAGTTGCAGCTGTATATAATCGATTGCAGAGAGTTCCCACTAGGCCGTTGTGAAGGTGATCGGGTCGGGTAGAGGCAGCCTTTGGATGGGATTCACCGTGGTTGGGCAAGCTGTGGAAATTCCGTGAATGTTTCTGTTATGTACGATCACGTCGGTGACTGCAAGCGCGACGCGCATAAAATTTACTGCTTGTAACGCTAAAGTTATGCAGCCACTGTGCACATAGCTCACCCGCGAATGACCTCATTTGGGTAACCAGCTACTCAGCTCAGAAAGAGATAACTGCCCTTCACGTTCTTTCTAAGTTTCATCAAGTCTCGGGCAGCCTTAGTATTCAAGATTGTATATTGATAGCAATTGTAACTTACATCTTGGCTTTCTCTTCAGGGTTGGTCGCTCACAAACCACAGTGGCCACACCGAGTACTAGGTGCTCCGTCTCATGTGAACCAATATTTTGGACTAGCTTTTTCTTGAAGCACCGTTAGCATACGAAAAGCGAACGAAGGCGCCCCGTAGACGCTTTTGATTGCTTAACACCATTTCTGATGTCTTTTGAAGGGTTCTTTCATATGTGCGACACTATCCACCGATTGCTACATCGGTAACGGTAGCTGCAGGGTAGGCTTTTCAACGCCAAACCTAGACATGGAATATCAGTATCTATCCTCAGCGAAACTCTCACTAACATCCCTAATATAGCAAAACGAACCGTTAAATGAATTGATTTAGCTAAAAGACGTTTCAGTCCATGAGATCGATTGGGTTTAAGGTTAAATTTCTTCGTTATTGCGGACCTAAGGCCCCTCTAGCGCACTGAGCCGGCGCCCGATCTTCAACCTCGCATCTCTGTCCATATGGTTCGGTACGACTGAGGAGTGAGGCACGGGCCTAAACTCATTCAGATCAATAACTTCCCATAAGAATTCCCATGGATCCTTTTGGTCCTTGTGTAATCTCACTCCCACACGCGAGGCCCAGCCTTGCCACACACCACCAGCCAGGCGCCACGGTATCGACGGTATTCGCGAGTTCAGCCATATATGGCCCTGGCTCATCAAGCACTTGACGCTGATTCATAGTCAAGCCCCTCATCAATCGACGGCTGTAAACTAAACAACGACGTTGAATTCTTTCATGAAAACCCGACAAGTATTCTCTTGCGCCCGCTGCAGTCCTTTCCGCGTTCGCTCATCAGCAGCTAAGGCGTACGTCCTCTCCGTACTCGCAATACCTCATACTTCGCTTCGGTAAGCGGCGTGTTTCGCACAAAAGTTGAAAACCTTTGAACATCGTCACGATTCGTTCGCATCGCATACCGCATACCGCGCGCTGCAGCCGTGCCAGCTCATCGTCTTCATCATGGCGCTCAGCCTCACGGGAGAGAAATCACCAACACCACCGCTGCCGGAAAGCCAGTCGCCTGAAAAACCTGATGGTCCAGCCTCTCTAGTTGACCAAACGCCGACTCGTCGGTCAACACGCCGGATCAAGCCCACGCGACTCTCTCCGACAGTAACGAAGCCCGCGCCTCCTGAGCCAACACACACCACCAGAGAGACCCGCCGGAATCCCAAGAGAAAGGCTGCTGAGCCTTCAAAAACTCTTCCTCGGTTGCCTGATAACCTGCTGGTAGAGGCTCTGCGACCACTTAAGCCTGCAGAGATCGAAGAGTGGGAGGGATGGGTCGAGTTGGAGTCGGAGCCAGTGAGTTGTCTCATCAGCTAACATGGCAGTATTAACGGCTTTGCAGGCGTTCTTCAACATCATTCTTCGGGACTTGGGAGTAAAGAATGTGAAAGTGCAAGAGGTCTACAGCCTGGACCAGGCGTTGATGGACATGATGCCGTAAGTGCGCGGCGAACAACAATGAACTTCAAGGTCGCTAAGAGTCTGCCTTCAGCAAACCGGTGTTTGGTCTTGTGTTTCTATTTCAATACCATCCGATGCTCGACGAAAGGGAGGAACAAGAAGATTCCGAGGAAAGCCCATGGTTTGCGAATCAGGTATTTCCCCGTCTCGAGATCTGCTGGAACAAATCTAACCGAATACCCAGACCATACACAACGCTTGCGCCACCGTTGCACTGCTCAACATTGTCATGAACGCCCCAGACGTCGACCTGGGCCCGCAACTTGAGTCCTTCCGTGAATCAACCCGAGAGCTGAGCACTGCTCTGCGTGGTCATCGCCTCAGTTCCAACAAGTTCATTCGGAGTACGCATAACTCTTTCTCCCGCCGCATGGACCATCTGAATGCAGACCTGTCCTTGGAGAATGAGTCAAGAGCGTCCAAGACGAAGAAGTCACGGACAAAGGCAGCGCCCAAGAAACGGAAGCTCAAAAATCTGGATGACTACGCTTTCCACTTCGTCGCATATGTGCCATGGCAAGGACACGTCTGGGAACTAGATGGGCTACAGACAAAACCTCGCAAACTGGGTAACGACTTTCCTCTCCATATCCGCTCTATGAAAGCTAACCTAAACAAGGGCCTGTGGATTCAGACGACTGGACAACAGTTGCACGCCCCGAAATCGAAGCTCGCATGCTTCAGTATGAGGACAGCCAACTCCAGTTCAGCCTCCAAGCGCTATGCCAGAACCCTTTGACTTTATACGGCGCACGAGTAGCCGAGGGGCTCGCATCACTGCAAGCGATTGAGACCACAGCTCGCTCGCGACATGCAACATGGCAACCTCTCTCCACGTTGGTTTCTGAGGAGGAGCTGCCGTCTTTCCTCGCGGATCTCCGGCTTGACGCGGACACAGTGGAGAGAGCATCCGTACCGCAAACTATTCATAACCGCCTGGAGAAAGTAGCAACAGATGACGAGGCGCAGCTACTGTACGAAGAGATCGTCAAGGAGACGAAAGCCACTGTTGGCGAGTATCGGGCGGAGCTTCTGTCGATGGCAGAGGATGAGCAGCGCGTCAAGGGACGGAGGAAAAACTACGGGCCTACGCTCCACAGATGGGTCACGAAACTAGCAGAGAAAGGAGTTCTGGAGGGCATGGTATCCTCATGAGGCTTGATCAGGTCTCAAAGCTATGATAAGGGGGCTTGTATACAAGGCTCAATCATCGGGGAAAAGCTCCCGAACATTCGATACGAACCTGCATGCCCTCTCATCGAAGCGCTTGAAGAATTTGCCTGCTTTTTGAAGGTCTACGCCTTTCAACTTTGCCGAATTCGAGATCAACATGATGTTCTCCTCTTGGATAATGTGGCGATCCTCAGAATCCAACCGTCTATCCACGTTAGCAAGTTCCTCTAGCATACTGGGGCTAGACCTCACATATATGTGTAATATGTATGGTCGTCGTTGAATCGTATGTGGTTAATATCGCCAACGTGCCCGCGGTCGCCCAGCCTTTCGGACGCTGCTTGGCGTCGGCTGAGTAGATCACTCCAGCCAGTAATGACGCAGATGTACCCGTATCTCCGATGGGTAAATACTTCGCCGACGTGGTATCTCGGGTAGATGCCCTGAACTTGCCGCTCAGCGTGGTTCCTCAGACTTCTGGGCTTGGGCTGTGCCTGATCACGGGCGTCGATCTCGTTGAGGATTTCCCAGCTTCCGTCCGTTGTCGCCCTACTGTGATGCCCTTGACGTAGGTATTTTCGCACCAGCCAAACGTCCTCCGGCCATGAGCTGGCGAATTGACCCAAGAAGAAGTCTAGCTCGCCCCAGGATATGGATGGCGTAACAATGAGGGCTGACCACATGGTAGCGTAGAGACAGGTGCTGACGTTGGACAGGTGATTGCTCCGTATGAGAGTACTGATCAAAGGGGTCTGGGGGCTTTGATGAGCTGTCGCGATGCGGAATGTAGCGCTGATGTTGTGTCCAAGTCGGTTGAGCAAGGGTTTGACATGCATGGGCGCAAGATAGGCATCGGTTCCCTGCGTTTCGCCCATGGACGCCAATCTGCTTTTGAGATACTCTACCGACACTTCCTCATCGGCACCGAACGGATCAAGATACATGTGCTCCTGCCATTCCTCATCACTTCCTCCAGCCCCATGTGGCGGGCTGTTGAGCGAACACCCCTGAGCTGCCGAGACAACCGTGAATATATGACCGGGAAAGTTGCATGACTGCGCATCCAGCCCGATTCTTCGGGCCAGACAACAGTATATGACGCTCGATATCAGAGGAAGAGACTCGTGTTCCTCATGTCGCAAAGCCTGACCTAGAAGGCAATTCCGCAAGTTGCGATAGTTGTGAAGCTGGTCATCCATGCCGACCAAGTTCTCAGATCGGACCCAACGAACCAGGGCCAGAGCTCTGGACCTGGCCGTCATACCAGCCAGCCCAGGGTGAGCCTCTCGGAAGCTGTGCGCATGATGATCGAGCATGTCTGAGATCTAATAACCATTAGTAATTACTACGCTACCCAGCCATCGTGCAACTCACATCATCGAGGTCGCCATACTCCGCGCCAAGGACGAACATATCAAAGGCGCCAAACACCTTCTCAAGGGGCGGGTCAGGTTCACGCGGGTTCGCAAGCATGCGCCACTGCTCGATGGCGATGTTGCGGTGAATGGCGCGGATCAGAGATTCTGCATAGTATCTGCGAGCCAGATGATCGTCTACTTCGTCTTCGCATGCATACTGTTCTAATAGAACATCTTTGGCATCGTACCCAAGAGCACCTATCAGGCCGTACCGCTCATAACGACCCTGGGACGTCTGCAATATGTGCTCAAACCAGCCCGTCACCTGGATGTTCTGCTTCTTGCGCAGGACAAACAAAGCTTCCCAGTCCACAGAGGATGCAGGCTGTGGCAGTTTCCTGTGAAAGGCGTGGTGTTCACTCCAATGCCTGAAGCTCGTCGCACAATAGTGCCTCCACAACAGTGGCTCATGCGTCAAGAGCCTAAAGCGCCGACTCAAAGGCCTCAAATTGAAGAGGGTGTCCTCGGGCGAGCCGTAATGGAGTACTTGTTGCAAGACCTCGTCGGGTAGCTGGTTGAGCGTCATCGTACCCGAGGCGACATGAATGAGGGATAGAATGAGAGCAATTCGACGGCATGCAAGCGTGATTGAGCAGCTGACTAATTCGCTAACATGTCACAAAGATAGAGTGCCGTGTTGAACGAAGATGAGAATAATTCCAAATGTCATCTCAAGGTCATCGGTGGATTGACATAATATTAATGCATGACCCGATTATGGAAATGGAGGGGCAACCTTGTGTGCACAATCTGACTAGCGTCGCGCTGGGCCCACTAGTCCAAAAAGGGAAACCATGTAAACAATCTGACGCGCTCCATCACGAAATGCCATGTCCAATTCCAAAGCATGTGCTCCTTGCGCTTAGGTTCTCATTGTCTAACAAATTCCGCGATACCCTTTTTCTTCGCCGTCGCTCATGGTCTAGCATGATTTTTATTCTCGACCCATTTGTCAGTATCTTAACATAAACGAGCCACTCTTCGACAGCCACGACAAGGGATGCACGATATTCACGACGGTGCAATAGCGAATTCGCCTTGCCACGAGAACTATCTGATCGACAACTACTCGCACGTCTAGGACGCAGCATGCCACACCCGGGAACGGGCGGTGCCCTTGACACACCGCGAACCAACATAGGAGATGCAACATACCTCTCGCAGCGACCTGACTTTGCCGATATATCCCAAGAGGCCTCTTTCGTGTCGCCTGCGAAAGATGGCAACCTTCTGCAGCAGATGCGCAACGGGCGTACCAGCGCGGTCAACCTGCGAACGCCACGACAGCGAGGGCCCCTCTCCGACAAATTCAACATGCCGCAGAGTATAGGTGGCGCCGAGTTCACGCCTCTGCTCAAGTCTGCGACACGGAACAGCGTAATGAGAGGCAAGGAAAACGGCCGTGCTGTTCCCAATACGCCGGCCCTGAATCGCATAGACGAAGCAGACGTGACCGCCCTTCCCCCAATGGACGCCTCCATGTACACAGGCTCGCGCAACGAGTCATACATGGATCAGACACTCCCACAAGTAGCCACCAGCAGTCCTGCTTCGACACCAGTAGCCATTCCTCGGCGGCGAGGTGGCGCCGACAAGGGACCATTGCAAGACGGAAATGCTCTTTCACTGCGCGAGCAGGAGAACGTGATCGATAGGATCGAGAAGGAGAACTTTGGACTCAAGCTCAAGATCCATTTCCTCGAGGAAGCGCTGCGCAAGGCTGGCCCCGGCTTCAGTGAAGCTGCCCTAAAGGAGAACACGGAACTGAAAGTCGACAAGGTCACCATGCAAAGGGAGCTGCATAAGTACAAGAAGCATCTTAGCAATGCGGAGAAGGATTTGGAAGACTATCGGCAGCAAATGCTCGCGCTACACGAGAAAGCCAAGCGCAAGTATGCCGACGAGAACCTGCGTGCAGAAATGGAGCAACTTCGCCAGACAATGGAGCAGAGGGAAGCCAAGATTGAAGACCTTCGGAACAAGCTCAACGAAGGACAAAAGGGGTCGGAACAGGTCGAAAAGTTACAGGACGACATTGCCGACCTCGAGGCCGACGTGCGGGAGAAGGACCGATTTATCAGCGAACGCGACGACGCTCTGGAAGATCTCAACGAACAAGTGGTTGAATTGAAGGAGCAGCTAGCGAACGAGAAAGAACGAGCAGAAGAAGTGGAAGAGCAGTTGCGTGATGCGCAGAAACAAGCGACAAACAACGAAGAGCTAGAGAAGCTCCAAGACGACATTGCGGACCTACAAGCAGAACTGGGCGAGAAGGAGCGCTTACTCGACGAGAAGAGTGATGCTTTCGACGACCTTAAAGATCGACTGGCGGCGGCTGAAGACCAGCTACAGGACCGAGGTCGATTCGACAAGTTTCAGGATGAAATCACCGAGCTCAAGACCACTCTGCGTGAAACGAGTACCCGCCTGCAGGAGAGGGATGCCGCGTTGAAGGATTTGAGGCCGAAGCTCGAGGATGCCGAATCCCAATCGGCCGATCGACAATACGCCCTTGAAAAACTGCAAGAAGAGATCCAAGATCTCGAAGCGGAGCTACGAGACAAGGAACGCATCGCAACCGAGAATGAAGAGGCAGCTGAGGATCTTCGGGATGAGCTGAAGAAAGCCAGACTTGACGCAACCGCCAGTGATGAGTTGGAGAAGCTTCAAGACAATGTTGAGGAACTCGAGGCTGAGCTCAAGGAGAGAGACCTAGCCCTCAACGAGAAGGACTACAAACTGGAGCAGCTCCGCGCTGAGCTGAGGAACGCAAGGCTCCAAGCAAACAACCACGAAGAGTTGGAGGATCTTCACCGCGCTGTTGAAGAGCTGGAGACCGAGTTGCAGGCGAAGGACCAGTCGCTAAAAGACAAGGAAACTCTCGTCAGCCGCTTGCGGGAGGAGCTGCGGGTCGCCACAGCTGACGCAGCTAACCGCGAACACATTGTGAAGCTTGAGAATGACATCGAGGACTTGGAGACAGAATTGCAGAGGAAAGACCGATCCATTCAACAGCTGGAGCGAAGTCTGGACAGCCTGCGTGCGGAACTCAGCCTTGCTACGTCAAAAGCCGATAATCACGAACACCTCGAGAAGCTGCAACAGGAAGTGTCCGATCTAGAAGCCGAGCTCAGGAGAAAAGATCGGGCATTGAACGAGAAGACCGATGACCTGAAGAAGATCAGCAACAAGTTGGCTGCTGCTGGGGACGAGGCGGAGGGTCTGCAGGATGGCATCCGCGATCTTGAGGCCAAGCTACGTGCAAAAGATCGCATCATAGCTGACAAGGAAGAGATCCTAGCGGAAACACAAGCCAAACTTGCAGCAGCCAAGGAGAAGATCAAGGGCCAGGGTCGCTTTGACGAATTGGAAGAGAACATTAAGGGTCTTGAGCTTGAGCTGAGGAGGAAGGACAGGACCTTGCTTGAGAAGGAGGAAATCCTCGAGAGCCTACGCAACCGCCTGTCTGCATCAAAGGACAAAAGCATGGTCCAGGGACGGGTCGAGGAGCTTCAAGACAAGGTTGATGAGCTGAACGCAAAGCTCAGGGAAAAGACTCGACTCATGGGGGAGAAGGACGATGCCTTGAGTGAGCTACGGAGTAAGCTTGACAAGGCAGAGACCAAGGTGAGGGACCTGGAGCAACAAATCAAGAGCGTGAGCCAAAGTGGCCCTCCATCGCCCCGACAGAGTAAGGAGTTGCACGAGGCCAAGGCATCGCTCGAGGATCTCGAAGACCAAAAGGTGTTGCTCGAGGAAATGCTCGACGAATCACGCCAAGAAGTCGAGGATCTTGAGAACAGGGCGCATCAGCAACAGGAGACAATCAACAAACTCCTCTCTTCAGAAGCCGCACTCAGGACGCAGCTCGAGAAAGCCCGCAATGAGCACTCGAGCTATCGCCAACAGGCGCTGGAGCAGGAGAATCTGGAAAGTGATGCACAGCGGCAACAGGAGATGATTGATGCTCTCATTGCCTCTGAAGCAAATCTCCGCCAGCAACTCAAGCGAGCTCGCGCCGAGCACGCAGCATACCGCAAGACTGCTGCGGAAGCCGAGCATCTTGAGAATGACGCGTACCAGCAACAGCAGGAGGTCATCCATGCACTGACTGCGTCGGAGAGCTCTCTGCGCCGCAAGCTGGAGCGCATGCGTTCTGAGCACGCTACTTACAAGCAGAGCGTGGCCGAGACGGCCAACTTGGAGCACGACGTCCAGCAGCAACAACGGACGATTGACAACCTCGTTGCCGCAGAGGCTTCATTGCGTCGTAAACTCGAGCGTGCAAGGAGTGAGCGAGCTGCCTACCGTATGAGCGCCGAAAAGCTCCAGCGAGATGCGCAGCGGTCACACAAGGCCGACGACATGGCACTCGTGCCCGCCAAGGGAGCCCATGCTTCAGATGAAGCCATGTCCACTCTCGTCCGTGCAGCTGAGAGTGCCGAGGATAGGCACCAAAAGGAACTCAGGGGGCTCGTTATGCAGATGGAATGGATGCAAGCTCGCTGGGAGAGAGAGGCGTCATTGCGCTGTGATGCGGCATATGCGAAGCGGTTCATTCAGCTTCAGCTTGACATTGCCAATGCATGGTATGTACCCTCCTTGTCGTGGACAACTTGCACGGGAAGTCAGATGGCTAACAGCATTACAGCAACAAAGCGCAACTTCGGGACCTGGAGCATCTTCGCACCAACCTGCTCGGCAACCGGCAACCTCTTGCGCTGCCTTCTCATCTCAAGAAGAACCAGGAGAAGACGCGGCCAACGCTCAAGTCGTTCTTGGTCATGGCGCGGTTTGTCGCCCGGATGCGCATATCGGCCAAGAATTGGTCTCAACAGGAAAAGGTGCGGGCGAAGCTCATTGCTGCGACAGAGGAGCAGAAGAAGAGCAAAGTGAGGCGGCAGCTCAAAGTGGTACGCGTGGAGGAAGAACCTGTCTTTTGAGTGATACGACTTTGGGATGACTGTGTACGGCTCTCGTTTTCCACGCGGCGTTTGGAAGGGATGGAGTATCAGGGGTGATTTTGGGTCTTGGAATCAGCGCTGGCGAGCGTTGTGCAGCCTTTTGAAACTGTGAATAGCATTACATTGATTTCTCCAATACTCCTGTCACTTTGAATTGAGACAGCTCACAAAGTGCCTACCCAGTTCTCGGTCTGTCCATCCATCGCCGGGAGCGCATATGCGGACTCTTTATGTACCACAGGGTGAATTACAAACGCCAAATCACATTACAAACAGCAGGTTGGTATCTGTGCTCATTAGGAAATACTCGATGACTTGCATGAACATTGACTTACCAAGAGGGTGGCTGCAGGAGAGTTGGGGCTTCTGGGTGTATTTTGTCGCCAACTCATCACGAATGCTGTTGAGGAGCTGAACGTAGCTTTGCTGGGGATTCTTGCGGAGAGCAGTGACGAAAGCCCATGACATGGCCCCGGTGGCCTGGGAAGCAATGGTAGCGTCGGCACTATGCAGCAGATTAGCAACGATTCTCTAAAGTCGAGTGGACGGTGGCATGGTCCCAACGTAGCCCGTCGCCTTGGACGTCAGGACACAGCCGTGGTGGCTGCAAACCCGACGCGCAAGGCAGGTGAAAGAACAATAGCTATCTAGTTGTGATCGACGGTCCATCGGCCGGGATGTCTTCCGTATCCAAACAACTGCGCCAGGCCTGCTGGGGCAGATACGTGCGAAACATGATTTCAAGGGTACAGTGGAAAGAAATTGTAAGGCGTCGCAGGGTATGGGTATTGAGGAGGGAAGTCACAAGGGAGGGAAATTGTGTCAATGTACGGGGGAAGAGGGTAGACCCACGATGTCTGGTCGTCTTTGCTGCCCGACAGCATGACCACATCGGCCGGCGATGTTTTCGTAGCGAGTGCTCTCGTGTGCGCTTCCTCGCCGCTGGTGGCCTTCTTGATGAATCCCATGATGTTACTGGCGACCCCGCTCAGGTCACCTTGACTGTAAGATGACAGGACGCCCAAGAGTCCTTGGCCAGCTTCCTTGGCCAAGTTGGGCTCCTTGAGGACACCTTGCGTGGAGTAGATGTACGGTAAATCGAGGGCTGTGCCAGAGTGACACGAGTCGAAGATGGCTGTCAACCTGACCCCCGGCTGTAAGGGTCGGACCATGATCCTGTGCATTTCATCGTCGGTAATGTGACCATTGTGGCGGAAGTCCACAGGGTAAATGACCTCATCGTAACCGTCTGGTTCATCGCCATCCAGGTCTCGTGTTTGCCCTCCGTGGCCTACACATGTTAGATCTCCCGGTACTGCCATGCCCCAAAGAGCATTACTTACCGGAATAATGGAAGAATAGCGAATCGTTGGATTGCGCATTCTTGACGAGCCAGTGCATGGCTCTCAGGATGTTTTGCTTGGTCGGCTGGCTCATCTGGTTCTGTTGATCATCTGTGAGGATGACCATGTCTTCCCTTCGGTAGCCGAAATGCTCGACGAGGTACGCAGTCATGTTGCGGACATCGTTGATACAGCCTCGCAGCTGTCCTCGCTGGCCAAAGTAGTTGATACCAATCAGCAAAGCCTTTCTGCGACCGGTGCAGTTTGAGTATCGGAAGGCATAGTTCTGAGGGGCCCCTTGACCAAAATGCTGAGGCTGAGTGGGCGGCGCGGGAGGCGCGCCAGGGCGACCGTATGCCCCAGGCTGTACTTGCGCGGACTCTGGGAAGTACATGTCAGCATCATGCAGCATGGAATTGGGCAGCTCGAGCTAGGCTTACGAGGTCTGGTGTTGTATTTGGGTCCTGGCGGCTGCTGTTGGTATTGGGCGTATTGCTGCTGTTGCGGCTGCTGCTGCTACACCATGGATCAGCCACTGGGCTCAAACAGGCGTATACTTGTGATCGAGGAGCGTACCGAATATCCGTAGGGTTGCTGCGGTGGCGGCTGCTGGTATGGGTAGCCTTGAGGCGGCGGCTGTTGAGGAGGGGCCTGAGGGTAGTTGTTGTAGCTCGGCTGGGGAGGTCTGAGCGGAGGTTAGCATGCTCTGACAAAAAGACCCAGGATTTGGGACTGCGTACGGATAATAGCCTCCTTGTTGTTGGCTATATTGAGGCTGCTGAGGCGGGCCGCCGTACCCCCCAGCATTGTAGCCTGGGTAGCCTGACATGAGAGGCTGTTGCGATTGTTGTAGTATACAGCCGGTTCGCGAGGTCGTTCGTAGAACTAGCCAGGACCAACTGTGTACTCGCGACGCTGTTGCAGAGCGCGGACCGGGATCGTACTCGTGCTGGTTGAGGATGCGCCGGACAAGGCTGCGGCGTGGCTTCTGGATGGACCGACTACCCAGGCCAAATCGGGCAGAGGGTGGGTGCGAGTCCTATGTGGACGGCTCGATGGCAAAATTGGAGGTTGATGCCGAGGAGGGTTCTTTATAGGATGTATGGGATGGCGGAGAGACAGCCCGTAAGCGCGCTCAAGTGTAGGCGAAGTAAGTGAGGCAGGGTTGGGATGATCGCTGCCCAGCTGTGGAGGTCTAGACTCGACGTCAGAATGTGCTTGCGGCTACAATCCGAGGGTCTGTCGCGCACAGGGCTGGGACTCCCTCTCTGTCATGCGCTAGGGAATGATTTCGCGGACAGTTTCTCAGAGGACATGGAGAGGCGGAGGCTTGGGCGGGCTTGTCCCAGCCTGCAGCGGGGCGTGTGCTTTGTCGACGATGAGGTGGTGGAGTATGCGTGCGTCGGGTCGCTGTGGTCGCAAGGCCGCGCAGGTCTCCATGTCGTTGGCCACCACCCACCGCCACCATGTTCCAGCGGTGCTGCCCGGCGCGCGGACTCCGTAGGGGCCTAGGGGGCACAAAAGTAGCCGCGCGACAAGGATTCAGCCAGGACGTGGGCGTTTATTCACCGAAGCTGGGATCGCGTCTCGCAAGATGGGCATAATTACATTACGGCGAGCAGAAGAAACACTCTGCTCAGGTGGTAGTAATTAATTCTAGAGACCTCGATGGCCAAACGCGGCAGTCATGCCGCCTGCTACAGGACCCAGGCAGTAGTGTACCTGGTAGTACTAGTACCTCACTTACGACACTCACGGGGCACTTTCCCCATCCACAGTGCACACTGTCGCTGTCGTCAGTCCAGTCGTTAAGACGCCAGTCCCATGCTGTCATTTGTCAATTGCAGTTACGCGTACATCATATCACATCACGTACATCATCAATCCGCATCGGCGCCAGGCGGGGCCCGGCAGCTCTTGCCCATAGGAATGCAATGTCCAGCAAGTCCCCCGGTAGATTGTGAGATGTCTTTCCCAATTGCTCATTGTGCTCTAAGAAAGAATTGCAAGCCAATATTAATGGACAGCGTCGCCCGAGGCTGCTCGCATCGAAGCCTTCACATCCAGGCGGCTATTGTTACTCTCACGTCAACGCTCATTACACCCCACACCGTCATGCAGGTGTACAATTTACTGTGAGACAGCGTCCATTAGTCTAGCTTGCAGACAGAATGTAGAGACAATCATGGCGCTGATGCAAAGCATTCGTAGCTTGACTTCCAAAAACAGAGCGAGCCCATATGATGCGCATAGGGTGTTGCGGTGTTGCTTTCCAAACTTTCGGGGCTCTGTGCATATATTGGAGACGGCAACACCGAGCCCTCAGCTATGGAGTTGAGGCAGTGATGAGCAGTAATTAATTGACACACGATGCAGAACACAACAATCTGACATGCACTGTGAGCAGTACTTCGTGCCTAATCCACCCCTGATGAAAGCACAGAGAATCAGCATAGCATCAATTGTGTAAAGGTCTCGGGAGATGATGCCAGTTCAATCTCAAAAGGCAGATACATATGCGCCCGAATAGGCAAGGCGACGGGAGAACCGAGAGCTGAATGTGAACGTCAGGCCAATCAATTCACCTTCATCTGCCAACTCATTACGTGCGACAGCAGGCCACTGCGTTTAAAGAGAGATAACCAACCTCAATTACGGACTTAACGAAACCTCTGCACCCACAACATCATTCATTGTTTGCACGCACTGCCATTTGTGCGACGTCAAGCCATAGTCTGTCCGCTCGGCGACCTGCGTCACCGCCCTTGCAGAAGCGTGCGCATCCGTACTCCGTATTCCGTAGAAGCCCCAAATATGCTTCGCCACGATGCTAGTTATTGGTTTCCACTCAGCACGAGCTGTCCGATCCTGCACGTTGGGTGGGAATGTTGTTTTCAGCAGCGCAAGGGTATCCGTCGAAGCAATGTAGATTCATGTCCAACCATTGACCACTTTGATCGCCGGGTGCCCCCACCTACATGTCGTTCAACTCAGACATGCTTGTGCAACTGCCTCGCGCTAAGTCTGCGTCAAGCCATATCCTTTAGTTTAACGTACCGAGGTACGACTCTGTGCATAGTAGCTATTTAGTCCCGACGTCCCGGATCGACGTTTCCAAACTTAGATCTGATCCCTGTGCAGCTGTGCGATGGAGAACAAGAAGCGGGAGACCTCAGCTTTGCTAGGATTCAAGTGATGATCGATGCGAGGCATCTCCACAACAATGTCTATGCTCACGCCCTTGGCATGCTACATATCGACGAATCGGAACAGCTGGTCCAAATCCCATCTGCTATCCGCGGACAAGGACGACGAGGCTGTATCAAGGATTCAGGATACTACCGTACGTGCTGTACCCCAGGCTATAGTACGATCCCGTCGTCTTATCAGAGCCAAATTCAGCGTCGTAGTGACCAAGTGCGTTATTGCCGATCATCGGGCGGCTGAGGAATATCAGCGTCCTTCATCGCAACATCTTGGTCGACGGCGCATTCTCGCATCTGGTAAGCCATGACTGCCCAGAATGTCTTCATGGCCTCGATACGGCCTTCCGTCTCGAACATGTCGTACCACGGGCTTCTCCAAGCCTGAACATTGCCCCAGCTCCGGACCGCAGGGTCTTGCTCCGGGGCACCCTCGAGCACGTCCAGCAGCCTCAGGGGTACTCGGACGCGGAGAATGGAGATGTGGTGAAACAGGCAGCTGACGACGAACACATCATCGAACGTCGACCCAGGCACCTTGCCGATGGCCTCATAGCGCGCTTTCTTGTCCCAAGTGTAGGCTGGAGGGCGCACCATGCGATATTTGTCATACATGATCATGTTCTTGCGAGGCTTTTTGGCCAAAGGCAGTCCGTCAGGATCGTTGGGCCTGGCAGCATCTTCTTTTGCTTCCCGCTCAATTTCGCGGCCAATGGGACCGCCAGCACCACCTCCCCAGCGAGGTTTTTGCGTCCACCATTGGCCCTCGCCGAATCGGACTTCTTCTTTCCCTTCCCGAGCGCGATGTTGTGCTGTGATGAGAGCGGCGCAGATTTCCTTGGACAAATCTAGTGCTTGAGCTGTCTCCATGTCGGGCGTGGTGAAGTTGGTCGTCACCCTGGCGCTCACTGCAGCTACTGGGCCGTAGACAAGGCCCGCGCGGGACGCCTCACGCGTCTTGGGCGACTGGAAGATGAAGCTGCAGGTTGATACGAGGTATGATTTGCGAGGTGATTCGGTGCCCTCGGGCGTGCTCAGATGCAATCGCGGTTCCGTGCGAGCAAACGCCACGTTGCACCCGAAATCGTAGCACACCATTTTCAGAAACGCCGTCGTCAGCTTCTGTCGGTAATCTGTGGGCATTGCAGTCCCCTCGGCTGTCCGAACTGTCCTGCTGTCCGCTGTGCCGGCTGGTACGGACTGGGTAGCCTCTGGGGACGGAGGCAGCTCCGGGGGGTTTGACGTATCGTCCCAGAAACTAGTGAACATTTCAAGGCATCTGAAGAACTCATAGGCGTTACCTAGACGAGCATGTTGCTGGCCTTTGGGAGGAGGAATGCGACGAACGGTCCGGAAAGCTTCCTCGTTGGAGTGGGACAGCTCTTTGATCCGCTCTTGATAGGTCTGGCAACCGGGAGAAAGATTACCATTTCTGAGCTGGCATCGTGTGGATTGATGCCTTGTTTGTGCTTCTTCAGGCGAAAGCTGATCCCAGCCGCTGAAATCTGGGATGAAGGACGGATCTGGGACCAGTTGGTCCGTGGTAGCATCCAGAGTAAGGTTGGTGCCAAGGGCAGACAGGCCTTTGACGCCAAGTATGGAAGTGTCGGAACGCCCAGTGTGCCTCAAGAGTGAAGGCAGAGAAGTGCCCGTGTCGACGACCCCATCATGCTGCGCAAAAGGCTGGTATCTCGGAATGGTAACTGGCGTTGCTTCTGGTACATCCTTAACATTGACAACCTTGGCAGTGGATGCAGCTCCTGATGGTGTCAGCAAGGCACGCCGCGAGTGGGTGTGCAGAAGAGTGAGTAGGTATACAGCGACATACCAACGGCTACGTTCCCAAACATCGCACGTGACGCTTCGAAGATTTGGTGCCTCCGTCGCGACTCACGCCGTGATTTATGATCTTCGCCGACACGTGCTCAGTAGGCTGTGTCCAGAGCAAGAGGCTTCTTCCAGAAAGCTGACCATGGGCAAGGGTCGCTGCGCATGGACCCCCCTGACGTCGATTTCGAGTTTCACGGTCCGACTGACAAGCTGTTGATAGAGGGCACGTGATATAACAGACTCGTGCGCCGTGAGAATCCCTTCGATATGGCCATGCAGGTAACGTAGGATAGAGCTGATTAATATTGCCCAACTGACCTGGATAAATTACTGGAGGCTCTCTAAGGTGCACTTTGAAGGATGTGGGCGCGTGGTCCAAGCAAGTCGCATGGATGAAAAGTAACGAGAGCTTCCAGGAGCTGTCCACGCTTACGGCATAGAGCAGTCACCGCAATGCATCCGTTGCAGTGCGCTGCCACCAGATCTGTTGAACCCGGCTTGCGACTTGGATGCTGCAAAGGGGCGCCAACACGTGAGCTCGTCGAATTGATGGCGCCGCCACACCGCTGAGAAATGATCTGGAGTCTTGGATTGATCGAAGCTGGCCGTGGAAACTGGAAAAGAGCGGCCTTTCCTTAGTGCGACACTGTACTGACACTGTGTATTTGCTTGGTTGCTCACCGTCTTGTTGATACCAGGTAGACAACCTCACGCTGCCACGCTGGCGTCAGTCAAGAGAATAATTACTCTGTAATAAACCCGCGGTTCGGGGAAGTCACATTAAGCTCATTTTTAGACAACGTCCTGGAACTAACTACATTGATCAAAAGCCATGGTGTATGGCTTGCCCAGCAAGCCATCAAGACCGAACCATGTTTCGCGTGGTCGCATTTTCTCCAAATCTTTCAGACTCCTGATCACGAGATACAGGGGCATGATCATTAGAATGGTGCAGAAAAGCAAGGTAAGGTAGTTTCGAAACTTCCGAGCGGACCGTATCTTCCTAGCGCAACGGATAAGGCCGCTCTCATGATCGATGGGCCTCAATGCTCACCGTCAACTTCAATCCCTAGGGTATCATGGACTCACAACTCACCCCTCATCACGATTTCAGCTGCGCAATGTTGTTAGAGATCTCTCCACTGCTGGCTCGCTCGCAAGGCGCACACATTCCTCAATTCGGTCTTTAATACTTGATCGCATAGATTCAACAGTCGATATTGGAGGTCATCTTACGCATGGAAGACTGGACCGGAAGGATTGTTGAAGGTGGATGCGGTGGCGCGCATCTAATGCTGATAATCAATAGTTCTTTTCCCCAACTTAATGCGGCCGGATACGGTCGCTATGGCATGGTAATATTTATTGATATTTGCAGAACACCTTCATGGCTTTTCGATACTATTGACCAGATGCGTACCGCTCGGAGCTTCTGAGCTCTGTTGTGCTTCAGGTCTGTCGCAAGACAGGGGTCCTCTGACCCCTGGGTCCTGTTACACCTCCTGGGACGTGCCATCCAGAACTTCGTGCGGTAGGCGTCTGACTCGGACGCAAGCGAAGCCGTATCATCATGTTCGATGCTTTCCTCCTTGCGGCAAATACTCTTGGCCGGAACCAAATGAGTTTGACAAGGTTACCCAGATGCCTAGCAGAGCTCTGGCAACTCTGTGCGATGGCATCGACCTGACCACGTCCAATTCCGAACTTCTCATCTCATTCTTTGTTTTTTTTTTCTTTCAATACCACATTCCCTTTGTCTAGTCTTTTTTCTGCCAGATACGTACAATCGAATTCACGCCGTTCTCGAATTCTTGCGGCAGAGTGCGATTCGAGCAGTAACCCATGCAGGCCAGGGCTTCATCAAGGCTGTTTTCAGGCCCTCTTGGGAAGACAATTCTAATCAGGCAAGACCCTCATTGCGATGGCATCTATTTCACGGAGCTACTCCCCAAAACGCATATGCCTCCGAAGCAATACAAGCAGCCTCGTGGAAGACGACGTGGACGCCACATTGACGCCAACTGTCCTGCCAACTGTCATCAGTGAAACGTCCATTGCCTCCGCAACCGACGAGACGACTGTGCTCGAAACATCTGATGAACCGTCCACCGATGGGCCCAGAGAGACTGCAGAGCAGATCCCTCAGATATCGCCGGGTTCATCATCGGGTTCAGCACCGACTCAAACTGCGGTATCCGTTGAACCAACTCCCAAGACCCCTGGACTCGCAGGGCTACAACTCTCCACTGGCAGCCCGGACGGGAGCAATGCAGGGCTTGTTGCTTCCACTGAAGCTTCTGAAGAGGATGTCAACCCTCAGGAGACTTCAGCGCCAATACGCGTCAATGACGAGGTCACAGAGACCACTCAGGCCGGGAACCTGGCATCGTCAACTGAGAGTATCTCCAAGACAGGCATTCTAAGCAGACCAGAGCCTTCATCTACGCCTGAGCCTAAAAGTGATGGTGGCGGTACCTTCACCAGAACCGACGACGGCCCGACCAACACTGTCGAATTGCCGCCCGTAGTCTCAACTGGCGCAGCTACTGAGGGCGGTGATCTATCGAAAGAAGGCCCCATCGAGCCCCCCAAGGCGCCTGCTCCAGGGACCGATCAAGGCGGAGGCCAAGGAAACAGCGACAACGGTCCGGGAGACCAAAGGAAGGGGGACAACGGCGACACTGCGGGCAGGAATGATCAAAATCAAGAAGACGCCGCACCACCTGCTGATGTCAGTGACGAAAATGAGACTGGTGGCACTGAACCTGAACCGAACACTTCGGAACGAGAAAAGGAGACCCAACCAGCAGCTGACAATGGCGAACCAGGGAAGGGAGGCAGCCCCGGGATAACGCGGACAGGAACGGCCGTGCTATCTTCACCGACAGACATTTTCTCCGGCGGAGACGATGGCGGCAGCACAGATCGAGAGCTGGCAGGGTCAGCTGGAGGAAATAATGGACTCTCAGGTCCCCAAAAGGCTGGCATCATTGTGGGCAGCGTCATTGGCAGTGCCATCCTTTTTGCACTCATCGCGTTCCTCATCTGGTACATGCGAAAACGAAAACGCGATCGCAAGTATCAGTACGTGATCAAGACGCCTATGGTCGAGCAACCGCCCACACTGGACCCGATACCTCGCTCAGCACGCTTGACCGAAGCTGTGGCCAACATGTTCAAGCCGACTACGACCTCGGATATGAGCTCGCGGGTCGATCTGAGTCGTGGCAATTCCCAATTTTCGACAGATGGGCAGCGCAGATCGCGAGCCTTGTCAGCAGTACCCATTGGCGTAAACGGCCATCCTGCCAGGAACGGCCAAGATACTACTTGGCCCTCGGATCCAGGCTCGCTACCAGTGTACAACGCCAGTCTGATGGCTGGCAACACAAGTACTGGCCCATCACTCACGAACGGCAACGCGGTGCCCCAGCTTAGCGACCCCTTTGCGGACACCAATGCTATCGCGACCTCGAGCCGGCAACCTGCTGATCCCTTTCATGACTCACAAGCGATTCCAAAGAGCCCACGTCTGTCTCTCCTCCCTACTTGGGACCCGAGAACCGCTCGACCACGTGGTTCCACGACTGGAAGCATGCGCCAGACTTCTGTGCAGCCTGTCCAGCCGGGCGCATCGCCTCCCATCAAGACGCGACCGACTGCCGCAACGCCAGGACGAACCAATGTCCGGTCGGATCAGTTCGATTTGGAAATCGCGTGTCCGCCCGCGGCTTCGATCCCTCCTGTGCCACGATTGCAACGCCACGAGAGCTACACCTCGCAAGTGAGCAGTCTCAGTAACTATAGCCAGTCGGATTACCAAAATGGCGCGAGGGTTTCGCGGTTTGGCGAGGCGTTGTAGCCGGGAACGGTATCCAGGGGACTGCCGTATAAAGACGAGGAAGCACGGAGTTTGGGTGCGCATTACAACAGATATATACCACGGGGTGCTTGGTCCAGGTTGCACATGATACCACGCTCACTAGCTACGTTTGCGAGAATAGCGGGACTATGACTTGCTTCAATGACTTTATGTTATCATGGATCCGCCGACGTGAACATGAATGATGGGAACTATTGCATTTGGACAAGACTAAGGCAGTCGCTCTAAAGGGTGGTGGCGCGAAGATGGAGCGAAACCAGCGCGTGACATCACCCCGGGCTGATGTAAGACTGATCTGATTGGTGGAAGAGCCCACTTTAACAGCGCGAGTCGCGAAAAAGTCGCGAGAACGCGTTCACTGAACCGATCATGTTGAAGTCTTGAACACTGTATTGAGACATTACGAAAGCTTACAGTTCTAACAATCATAAGCGTGCATTATTCCCCAAGAGCTACATGATACTATGCACGTGTACGGGTAGAATGTCTTGATTCCGTCGGAGTAGCTCACGCTACGTAACTGTGTGTTCGTGACCGCCAGGGATCTACTGGAAACACCGCCCTTCCGTCCGCCCTTCCATATCCTACTTCATCATGGGCACAACACAATACAAGAACGCCTGCTCAAAAAAAGTCCCAAAACTAAACAAGAAGACTCTAAACATGTATCGAGTGCTCGCTAGGCCTTCGTAATCCAAATCACGAATTCTCCATTGCGCATGAGGAGAATGCTGGCGGGCCAACGCCAACGAGTCGCAGGCCATTGTGAAGTTGACAGCGTGGTATCATGTACATAGAAAATATTGCCGGAGAATTGTCCTGCGTGGGTCGCCACGTAGTTCCAATAGTCACTCAAGCACGAGGCTCCTCAAATGTGAGCCTCCGTCTTGCTTGGCTCAAGGGTGTTCTTGCGGCTACAGGACCGCCGGGCGTTTTCCACGTCTTCTGCGCGGGGCTGGGGGTGATGTTGACAAAATCGGCAAGGTCAAAGACTTGGCTTGGTGTGTTGGGGAAGAGGTTGCCACCCCCTGGCGTCATCATCATGGACGACGGCAGGTCGAGATTCTTGCCTCGCTGAGGAGGGGTAGATGGTGGCTCCATGAGCTTGCGGCCGTTTTTCACAGCGGGTGACGGTGAGTTGGCGAGGTAGATGAGCAGATCAGCTCCCTCCTCGCCGGTCTTGCCATTCGCTTTGCTGCTGTTCTCTTTGTTACGCCGGGATCGAGTGTTCATGGGCGGTGTGCGAGGCGCAGGCGGCGAGGAGCGTACGTTGAACGAATGCGCCGGGAGAAGATCGTCATCATCGTCCGAAGGGGCGGCAAAATTCGGCGACGTGAGCTCAGCAAGGTGTCGATTGTGAAAGAAGGACACATCGGGACCAGTGGCAGTCGTAAAGTGTTGTTGCCGGCGGGGCTTGATAGGAGAAGACTGTGCCAGCTGGTGAGATTCCTTCCAGCCCACGACTTCGCCGTTTGAATATGATTTGTGTTTGGTCGGAGTGGCCCTGAACCTTTTGCTCGGGCTCGAGAACACATTGCCATTAGCAATGTTGTCGAACGAGGCCAGGTACGTGCGTTTACGATGGCCTGAGGAGCCACCGCTGGACCCAACAGCATCAGAGAAGAGGGGCGCCTTCAAGGGCGAGCTCATGAGTGCATTGTTCCGGCCAGGAAAGGGGTACGGCATGTCAGAAGCGGTCGAAGAAGACGAGTCGGAATGGTTATCTGGTTCGAGAGCTCGACGACGGCGCATTTCTTCTTCAAATTTCGGTTCGATAGTGTCGAGGGTGAGATCTTCCCAGCCATGCTTGGCCTTGAATTGGGCCAGGGCGAGACGATTCTGGAGGTGACGGGCAATCTTGACATGTCAGAGGGTTTGTGGCATCATAGTGGCCGTTCTCCTACCTTGCTCACTTCCGCTCGCTTGAGCACACAGTCCACCACTTCCTCCGGCTGTTTCTTCCAGGGCGAGGACATGGCTATGGGACCGAGTGAAGAAATCATTCGGGGGAAAAAGGATATTGACTGAAGGTGGTGTTTTGCGGTGGTTTCCGTGGCCTTATCCAACTCAAGAGGGGTCGTACAGGATATGTGGTGAAGTGCTGGACACAGGTAATCTTGGTAGGAGAAGTAAGGTGGTGGTCGAGGGCTGGTTGCTGCGATACAAGATCTCAGCTTGTTGGTATGGACATGGAGAAGGATTGGTGGCTGGACCAAGGGCCGGATTTCAGCACGCTACAGGCTGCGACGGGCGGCGGTAGGCCCGTGCAGGGGCGTTGTGTCAATGATTCAGCCAATCACAGCCTCAACCTGCCGCCAAGCGGCCACCACCAAGCAGGGGCATATAGTGCGTGCAGCAGCGTGAATTTGTGATCCCGTCATCGTTTGCCCATGATCTTGATGGACAAGTAGATATCGTTGCTCAGGCTGTTGAATAGAACTTCCTCAGCCACAGGTTTGTGCTCTGTCAAAATTCCAAGTTGGAGAACTAATTACTTCAAATTTTGGCTTCCTATTGGTCATGTCTGCTTACATGTAACTACCCTGGGTCTTTTATTGCAACATTCCGTGCACATGAATCTGACGTGGCCAAGCCCCTCAGAGCTAAGAAGGGAACCTGATCAATGGCATTGATGGAACATCACTTCACGCGCAAGCCATGAGACTCCAGCGACCTGCTGCTGAAGCAGCTAATGGATGACCAACAGACTGATACCCTACCTCTCAGTAGGCACTCCATGCTCATGCTCACATTTGCCGAATTCGTGATGCTCAGGTTCGAGGCAGATTGGACGCTTGCGGTCGTACAGTAGTTTGGAAGCTTGCAGGCCCCGCTATGGCCGAAATTTCGGCTAACATTGATCGGAAGATGCGTTTCCCAGGGGGCTCCTCCAGCAACCAGATTCGTGAAGAAGTCCGATCGAGATCTGGCAGAACAAGTACCAGTAGTTTTCCCTGACTATTACTGCGCTCGGAACTTTCAGCTTTATTACGCTTGAGGAGTCCAGGATCACAATTATAAGCGCGGAGTTCCAGAGCAGGAGAACCCCAATCAACTGGAATTCGCACGTAGACCACGCATAGAATGCCGTGCCTGTCCCGAAATGTGTGTTTTAGACCGTCGAATTTAATTTCAAGGGGTTCTCGTACTCTGTACAAGCACGAGCTCCAACCAAAATCGTCTTTCGGACAAGGTCAAGGCAAAGGTGTCACACGTATCCGTACGCTAAGAAGTATTATTGCATCTACTACTGCTTGGGATACGCAGATTGGCTTTGGACTACTGCTTGTATTACATCCGCATCGCCCTTCCAAGCGTTGAGAAACATGATTCCAAGATCAGTGGCTAAGGTGTGGTTGCATCCGGCTGTGCAGTCACATCGTATTTGTTCGATCAAGAGGGGATGCTGATCTTCTTGCTGTCTTGCCTGCAACATCACTCTCACGTTTCCCCCATATTAATGATAGTTCACTGTCTTGTTTATCTGACTATTTTTTTTATCTTTGAAACATCCACTCCATCTTCTCCATCTGCCGCTCAAGAAGAACGAACTAATAAGTATCCTCACTTAGTATCCGTAGTCCCTGGACTGACTTGTCTTACGCTGCGCGTGGGAAAACCGCTCCAGTCTCGATGCGGAAACCTGTGACGTCATAGGCCTTTCCAACCAGGACCAACACCCAATTCCCATCAAGAAAGTGAGAAACTGCAACCAGCATCTTCAACACGACGCAGTACTACGAAGGGTGCTGTCATCCCTCTCTTTGCCTTTCGGGCCTTCCTGCTCCTGACTTGAGTTTCACAACCCAACAGTCCATGTCTGATCGACACTTGATCAATTGATTCGGCGACCGTCCGTGGCTTCCATCAAGCTGCGATCCACATCAAGATCGACTTCTTGGAAAACCCACCCCCATCCTGGCAGCTCCAGAACGTCCCACGCGGCCAAGGCCAGCCGTTCCAAGTTGTCAAGTTTCCAATCTCTCTTGCACCTCATAACTTCCCTATTTTTGAAGCCCTCGACCTTCTCAATCAGCATTTGCCGAACCCTTTGTGTATCAATTGTCGAGCTCAAGATCGTATCCAAGTCCTTCCGATCTGCTTCCGATACGAGACGTGTCAGCGCGATCACCCCGTGCTTTTCGCAGCGACAGTCGGCATTGTCTGTACAAATCTCGAAACCGATCCTGTTCATACTGTTAGCGATCCTTTGACTCGCCGTCGCTCGTTTGTCGTTTCAACACTATCACGCCGCAACGTCACCCCACCATCGTAATCAGTAGAGCTTGCAAGGCCGGTCACCACTACATCAATGCTCATTCAGTAACTCTCAGATCACCCTTCGGCTACGACAATGGCACCAACATTCCTTAAGAGCCTCCGACGGCGCTCCAGGGCGAGCTTCCGTACCGAACGTTCAACGACCGACGACTCTAGCGAAGGCGGCGCGAACAGTCAGGGCACAGGTGGCGCGTCTAGTGGTGCTGTCACTCCAGCCTCGATCAACCACCACTCCGACCCTGCTCTCGACTTACAGATCAAGGACACGCCGAACGCATCGCAAACCACCTTGTCTCAAAGGCCCGCCATCCCAAATACCAATCGATACAGTGTGTCGGGCATGTCGGGCTTGGGCGCGCCGTCAATACACGGGCGCCCGAACCTGCCTGTTTCTCAGTATGCTCCGAGAATAGACAACGCGCAGGACGGGATATTTGTACGAGCCATTGCTGGCATGACACGATGAGAGCTTTCTCTAACATCTTTAGGTATACCAAAAGGTTATTCTCTTACATGGGACCATCGGCGACCCCAACCAGCACTCGCTTGATGGCAACCTTACAGTCACGAAACTCGATGACGATTTCCCACCCATCAGTTGGCCAGTCTGCAGCTCGCACTGGAAAGCTCTTGTCTATCTTCGCCCAGGTCCAAACAAGATCAGACTCGAGTTCAGCAGCCCGAAAGTGGTGAACTCCTCTACATCGAACCCAATCCACGCCTCCTATCTCACTCTGCATATGATACCCTCATTGAATGCGCCCCCTTTGCACCTGGCCATCCTGTTAGGGAAAGACTCACCGGGCACATTTGACACGCATCCGGCGCGCGTCGAGAAGGAAGGGAACGGGCTAGAGACGGCAGTCAACAAATTCCGCATGGCCGCCTACTTGTGGCAATCGTTTACCGCCGAGCAAATGCTTCGACACAAATTTGGGCGCAGGACATTCCGTTTCGAGGAAGAATGGACTTCAGGGACTGCCAATCACCGCGACCGCGAGACAGGGAGTCAAAGATCAGAAGCAAAAATCAACATAATACGCTCCGACAAGACTGTTGCTGAGCTTCGGGATCTCAACATGGCACAGCAGCATAAGTCTGCCAACGACAAAGATGGCTTGTTTGGAGTTGCAATGGAAGCGGTCAGGCAACACTTCAACCCGCGGCCCGGACAGCATCTATATGTCACCGTCCTGCTCATGGATGCGCACTGGGATGCTTCGCAAAAGGTCTTGACTGGGCATGCAGCACTGGGAGGTGGATCTGGCGAGGTGCACCTCTCCATCTTTGGATCGCATTGCCTGTACAGTTACCCGTCGAGTCTCGAAGAGGTGGTACCTGCTTTTACAGACTGCACGCCAACGGACACGAACTACCTCGCCAACGACAACAATGAAGCTGGTAGCTCCTGGGAAGCAGCAAACATCGGAATTGGTGCTCACTTGCATGAAGTGGGCCACCTGTTCGGCTGCCCCCACCAGGAGAGTGGCATCATGCTGAGAGACTACGTCGTCTTCAACCGCAGTTTCATAGCCCGCGAGGCCTACTCGACGCGGACAAAGTGCAAGGGCGGACTTTGCATCGTGTCAGACGAGTGTGATTGGCATCGATTGGACGCGTTGCGCTTCAGAGCACATGCAGCCTTCAGAACACCCAACGATCCCCCTCAACATGCCGATGCAAGTATACAGGCCTACCCTTCAGAGAACGGCAATATCTTGGTGGTTGCACCATCGGGTGTCGCCTTTATCGAAATTTATGCTGAAGGCGATGATGTGTGTCACACTTGGCTTGAGTGGCCAGACACCAACGGTGCGGGTCGACAAGTCTCAATCGCTGAGGCTGACCTGCGCGCGAAGATCCCGCAGGCCAAGAGGAAGGGCAAGATTAGGTTATCGATCAAGTCTCATGCTGGCGGTTCCGCGGAAGTTGATGACGTTAAACAGTTCGCCTCTAGGGAATCGTGCGTGAAGCTGGAAGGAGGTGGTCATGCGTTCCGTGGCATGAGGCTAGGTCACTCATCTATGGATGGGTCCCAATCTCATGAAGTCGTATTCGACAGTGCTGTCAACTCCAAGAGAACCTTATCCCGGGTCACTGTGTACCACGGCATGGCTGTGGATGGCCTCGAGTTCTCATATGACGATGGGTCTTCACAGTTGTTCGGCAAAAAAGGAGGCAAGCCCGAGGGGGACACTGTTGAGCTCGGTAAGCACATGACGTGACATGCGGTCAGCAAGTACTGACATTCGGTCTTAGATGTTCGGCGTGGCGAGACAATTACTGGCTTTCATGTCAGGGCTGGGTTCTGGATAGATGGGTTGCAGATTTTGACCAGTCAAGGGCGAAGGTCCAATTTCTTCGGCAACCCACACGGAGGAGACGGGTAAGCTGACCTTTGACATGCTTTCGATGTGCCTGCTAATCACTCTGTTCAGTTATACGCTCATGCCTCCACGAGGCTTCGGTATATGCGGCGTTTCAGGGTCTTGCGGGTCATGGCTCGATGGCTTTTCCATCTTGATCAAGCGATGATTTGGATTACCAACACTCAGGCCTCGGGTCTCTACACATGTCTCGCCAAAGCGCACTGTTTGTGGCGCGGAGTGAACGGGACATTGACCAAGGGTCCTTGTCGCTGATCTACCGACCCAATCCTCGGAAACGGACGCAATTGCAGCCTCTCTACAACCATTGGCTCGGGAGAACAGGGGTTCCTGGGGAGCATTGACTTTGGCGTTGAAACTTCCGACTTAGCATAGAGGATATCACTCCTCTGAGATCTAATACAGCATTGGTGGGCAAGGCAGCATAGGCATAGAGTACACATACACGTTATTGACATGCAGCACATATCATTCATAATGACCTTGCTATAAATAAGCCCTACGAATCGATAGTACAGTCCAAGCATGTGAAGCGATGCTGGCGACTGCGATTGGCGCTAATGCGGTTAATGGTGGCCACGCCTTTATCTACATACTTCTTCGGCACTATATCAATACCGCACAAAACACTATTTAGTGTTAAGCGATGGATCACGATCCGTCATACTGCTATCTGCAGAAGTGTGATAATCGCCAATCTCACAAAAAACTCAAGAGCAAAGCTGCTATTAAAGAAAGTGACATCGTTTCACCATGCCCAACAGTGTCACGTGTTTGACGTAGGAGCTAAATCAAGCTTTAGCGCAGCCACGCAATGACTTCATTGTGCTCTCCCCACTACCAGCGACAAACGTGACGCTTTGGCAATAAGTACGGGACAGCCTCCATCGAATCCAAACATCTTCTACAAAATCGGCCATTCTGTCACTGTCCAAGATTCATCATCTCTGTCCGCACACGCCAGAAACTACAGCCAAGACTCCGTCGACCGCACACGAGCGAAACATGTCAAAACGGGTTTCTACCAACTCCAACGGAGCCGCTGCGAAGGATGCGAGCTCACAAGGCGGTAAGAGATCTACTTCAGGAGCTCCTACAGTGAATGTCTCTAACAAGCCTAGGTATGGACAAGCAGAAGATGTTGCTGTCCGCCGACGTGGGCCACTTCTCTCTGGTCCGCGCCATGCACCTTGCCGACCTTATCACCCTCATGAACGGTAAGAGTCTTCCCTCGATTGCAGTGTGAGCAAGGTGACTGACGTCCCGCGACAGGATTCTGCGGAACAATGTCAATATTCTCGTCATTGCGATATACCCTGGGTGACGCGGACGAGTTGGGCCAAGTTTGGCTGGCCCTGGCCTTCTTGCCGTTCGGATTCTTCTTCGACGCGTTTGACGGCAAGGTGGCTCGCTGGAGGAAGAAGAGCAGCTTGATGGGCCAGGAGCTTGACTCCCTGGCCGACCTGGTAAGTTCTGTCGGGTCTGATATCGCGCGACCTTCAGTGGCTGACCAAGGCAGATTTCTTTTGGCGTGGCCCCGGCCATGGTGGCCTTTACGATCGGCATGCGCTCTTTTACCGATACCGTCCTGCTGACCTTCTTCGTACTCTGCGGCCTCACTCGTCTTGCGCGCTTCAACGTCACTGTCTCGACTCTCCCCAAGGACGCGACCGGCAAGAGCAAGTTTTTTGAGGGCACCCCCATCCCGACTTCATTGGGCGTGGACGCCGTGATGGCATACTGGGTGTACCAGCGCTGGATTCACCAGGACCTGCCTTTGGGTGTGTGGGCTGAGGGCACCGCTTTCGAAGTCCACCCAATTGTGCTGGTCTTTGTCGCACACGGGTGCCTCATGGTCAGCAGGACCATTCGTATCCCCAAGCCTTAGGCCGTACCCTGGACGCGCAGGCAAACGAGGAACGATATGACGTATCTTCACTCGCAGTGGATGAGAGCAGGTTGGATGCGAATGTATTGGCAAAAACGAAGAAGCGCATGGCTGGTTACGTATACGCATTGAAGCAGCAGTGGCATCCGGACATTGATTATCGGCATGTGATATACCATCGATGATTGGAACAGAAACATGATACCCATGCGAAGCTTTCATCAGACAAACGGCGCCTGCAGAGAGCGAGAACGCAAGGTCCATCATACAAAGACGTGACATGTTGATGGCAGTGGTGGTAGTATGTCTTTGATTCAGTAGACGGAAAGCAAATTGTCCCCATGAACGCCGGTTATCCCACACCCTGAACGAGAATTCTTCTTGCACATGTGTACTTTAAACATCCACCCCTTAGTAGCCACCACGGCCCCTTGAGAAGCCGCCGCCGCCGCGGCCACCCCCTCCACGAGAGAAACCACCACCGCCGCGGCCACCACCACCACCACGCGAGAAGCCACCGCCACGGCCACCGCCTCCGCGACCACCGAAACCGCTGCCTCCACGGCCGCCTCCGCGACCGCCACCTCCTCGTCCACCGAAACCACCCCTGGGTCCTCCGCGGCCAGCGCCACGAGGTCCACCCCTTCCACCAGCCCGCTTGGGCTTGGGCGCACCGGGCGGGGGCTTGGGCTTGGGCAGGAACTTGTCGAGCGGCAGCAGCTTCTCGCTTCCAATGTAGAACTTGTCGCCCTCCTTGAAGGATGTCGCCTGGATGCCCTCGGAGGGCTTGATGGTGAAGTAGACCTGGTTGATGGGGCCGAGGACCTCGTCGACCTTGCCGACGGCGGTCTTGTTCTCGAGGAAGATCTGGGCGTTGAAGTGGGGGACCTTGGGGTTGATCGACTCGCAGACCATTTCGCCTTCGCAGGCGTGCATGAACTTGCCCATCTCTGTGTGTGTCCGAAAGTCAGCCATCCACTCTTCTTCATGTCGTGTCCCGATTCACCGTGGCCAACGCGGGCCAACCGAGAGGGTGGGAGATGTCCTACCAAGGATCTGTGCGGGCGGGCCAAAGTCTCTCTGCTGGAATCCTCCACGACCTGTTTGGGCGTCAGCGGCTGCATCCATGTCATGCCTCTCTCACAATGGACTGCGAGCGAGGCTCTTCGGGGGGTCCAAAACGTACCACCGCCACGGCCGCCAAAGCTGCCACCGCGGCCTCCGCCACGACCGCCTCCACGGAAAGACATTGTTGATCGCTGTTGCTCGCTGCGTTCGGGGCGTATGCAATTGGGTATATCTCGCGATCCGGATTTTCCGTGTTTCGTCGTGTGGTCGGAAAATATGGGTGGTTCAAATGTTCAGATCCCCGTATGGCTTCCGCCTTGGAACTTTTTTTTGTGCCTGGTGGAAAATTTCGGCGTAGCGAGCTCTGGGAGCCGGGTGTGGCTCGTGATTGGTGGCGCGCTGCGGAACATAGTTGTGCCGGGTCTACGTACCGCGCTTTCATGGCGGAAGCAATGATAGTGCAAATAAGCCTGTGGAAGAAAAGGTTACAATTGCAATTGGCTTGGAGAAAGCAATTCATGGCTGTGGTGAATACTTCTAGTCTGTCACCAATTCTACATAGATACGCTGCCGGTGTGCCGCTTTGTATGGAGACTCGACTTGAGAGCATGAAGATACGGCCTGCCATACTTCACAAGGTCAACAAGAGGCGCAATTCAGATAACGGATAATTAATCCGAAGCTGCAACAATAAAGATACTACAAAAACAATATACTGTTATCCTGAAGACTCGAGACCAAGTGTCTAGGGGACCGCGCTTTATACCAACCATCCATCCCATCCACCATTGAAGCAATACAGTGAAATCCATACAGAAGCAAACGATAAGAGGCAAGGAAAGACGCAATGAAGGGGAATTATCTATGCCATGCTGTTCCGGGGATAACCGCCGGGCACGTGTAGATTGGAAATCGTGTTCACACTCTCGTTCCTCGAGGTCTGGTTGGTCGGCCGCCTGGGGAGGTCGCCGCCACCAACCTGAGTGCCATCCGTGGTCACATAGGGTCCAGAGGCTTCTGGTGCAGGCACTGGATCTGCCTTGGTCGGGATGGCACCGATCGCAGTTGGGGCATATGCGCTACCGCTGGCTTGTTGACCCTGGTCCTCTGCAAGAGGAGACTCGTTTCCGGAGCTCATGGCTTGAGGTTCCTCGACCTGCGCCGGCTGAGCGGTTCGCTCTGGAAGTGAAGTAACGACAGGCGCAACGAATGTTCGGTCTTGTTGATATGACTGAGGCTGCTGTTGATCTATTGGACCTGGCTGCTGCGCATGCTGTTGCACTGGCTGCTGGTAATATTGCTCCTGTGCTTGTTGCTGATGCTCGGGGTATCTTGCTGGCTCGCTTGTGTATGGGTTTACGCCATCATATTGCGCCTCATGACTGGCAATGACGGCGCTGGACGGCTCGTCAACAGGAACTTGATCAAGACCTCCATAGTTGCGCTGGTCGTGTTCATTCTGGTACTGGCCATACGCGGCGGCTCCCATGGCTGATCCTGGAAGGGCAGTGGCGGCACCGATTGCCTGGGCATCCGAGTGCTGGCGCTGTTGTTCCCGAGCACTGGAGCTTAAACTAGATGTCGATCGTGGGGCTTGTAAGCCACGCTGTGCATTGACTTGGATATCGGATGGAAACCGCCCACCTGGTTGAGATCGCCGAGACGCCGAGTCGCCCCTGGGACCCGGGTTAACGTCGATTTGCGCTCCTGCCGAGAATGGCTCCTCGTCATCGTCGTCGTTGAGCCCGTCGCTGCTAGCAGATCGGGCGGATCGGCGTGAGGATTGACTCAAACTGCGAGAGTGGTGTCGCACGAACTGGTTGCGCTCCTCAGGGGTCTTCTCTGTAAGAGCCTTGATATCCTCATACCAGGCCATCATCGTGTCGTGGCTCTCGGCACGGAACACCCATGTGTGACCTCGGTGCAAGGTACCTGTCTGGCGCCCCTTGAGCACGAACTTGTTGGATGACCCCTCGCCTGTAGAGTGCGAGCCCACCTTCTGCTCGGGCAAGTACAGCGACATGACGGGCGCCTGGCCCTTGTCCGCCGACTTGAACTCGTGAAGGTGGGTGGTGGACAGAACGTACCTAACCTGGTTAGCGGCTTGTTTACGAGTTTTGGCGCATGGACTTACCATCCTGCGGTGTAGCTCTTGAGATATTTGCTCTTGCGCTCGAGTAAACCGGCACGGATCTCCTGCGCAGCCACATGGTCTTGACCCGGATAGTGAATCTGCTCTGCAGAACGGAGAGGGATCGTGGGATCCACAAACTGCTCATCGTGGGTGACAAAGTGAATCCATTCCTGGTCCTTGGGCATTGAGATAGGGCCATCGCGGAGCTCCTCGATGACACCGTATGCATTGTCAGCTTCGCGCTTGAGGATACCAGCGTAGGCGTTGTAAGCCTTCTGAATCTCGCCCACGACGATTGATTCGAGCTCGCGACCAGAGTTCTCGAGATTGAGGTAAGCTTGGTGGAGATAGTTCTCCTCGTCCAATTGACGCTCTACCTGACGATCCACGGCCAAACGCAGGAGGAATGGGTCCAGCTTGCCGGTCGTGCTGGCGTCATCGGCCTCATTCTTCCCGAGCACGTCTTGCAGGTGGCGGACAGCCTTGCGAGTACTGTCCATCTCCTTCTCGACCGTGTTCTTGAAATCCCCTGACAGATTCTTGATCTCCTTGATCTTCTGCTGGAGATCGCTCCGCAGGCCAGTCAAGGCCAGAATGACATCTTCCTCAATGTCCCTGGCCTTACTAGCCTCCGCGATGGCGTTCTTATTGTATACCCGAAGGAACTGGAGCGCATCATCGATACCAGCTGACTTGAGGAAGCCAGGCGGACTCTGGATATTGTTTGACGTATTGGCAAGCTTGATCAAGGCCTTGCCACGATGCTCATAGTGGTTCTGAATCTCACGGAAGTACGCGATCAGATCCTTGAGGACCTTTCTCCAAGCTGCATATTGTCAGAATATATGGTCGCAAAACAAGGAGGAGGATACACGTACACTGGAAGCGGTTGATGAGGATCTCGGTAGGGTTACCAGAGGTAGGCACAGGGCAGAAGAAGGCGCTGTGGGACTCATCGCGGTCCGAGGAGGACTGGAGGGCAAGGCTCTTTACGCTGCCAGCTCTCGCGCTGCGACGGCTGGCCCCACGTCCCAGGCTGCCGTTGCGGCGCATCGAGCTCTTCTTCTTGAGGGTATTTCCTCTGCTGGGCAACTTCCCTGTTGAGAGCTGTTCCTCGTCGCCGACATTGTAGCTGTGGACCGAAGCTGAGCGCTGCATCGTGCTCCCGCCCGCGCGCGGCGCGGCACCGTTACGCCCTCCGTCGATAATGGAGCTTCCTCGCTGGCTGGCGTCCCACTCCTCTGTGAAACGACCACCGGCTGGGTAATTTTCGTTGTATTGCTGCTGGCTATTGTCGACTGCAGGATTGTAGTTGCCTGCGTCGTTGTTTGGCTGGGTCGCGTAGTTCGCATCATGAACGCCGTTGTACGAATTCGCAGGGTGGGCGTCAACACCTGGGTGTGCTGATGACGACGAAGGATATTCCATGCTGGGCGAGACACAATTGACCGGCGACGGCAAGGATCGTCGTCTGCTCGTCCGCAATTACGGCGGAGGGGGATGCTGCGGTGGCAGCGCGCAAAGAGAAAAGCCACGGAGGGTAAGAAAAGAGGAGAATCTGCAAGCAAGTGGTAATGAATGTACAGGCACTCAGACGTTCGGCAGCAGGGACAGGTGAAGGAGGGGGAGTCGGACTGCTTTTGGCGATCCCGCTGGGCAGGAGATGTGGGCAAATGTCGATGAGGTGTTGACGCAATGGTGTTCGGTAGCGGTCGATAGTGGAGGATTGGCACAAGAGCTAATGCGCCGCCGCCGCCCCGTTTGACGACCACGACCAGCTGGCTACCAACAAGTACTAACAGCCACTGGACCGAACGGACGCCGCAGAAGCGTCGCACTTGGCTGAGACTGTTTTCGCGCTGGCAGGCAAGTTTCTTCAAATGGTTCATTAATTGTACCGTGCAAGCAGCCGTTGTGCAGATCGATAGGCTTTGTGAGGCAGTCGGATGCGCCAGGGCCACGGAACAGCAACAAGACCCTGAAGATCAGCTCAATAAATGGCCGTGTCTCTGCCGCTTGGAAGCAGGGAAGGGAATAAGGCAGACGAGGAATAGATACGGATCGCATGCCGAGCTATGTCGGCGCTCTTGGCTGGCGAAAGTGTGACCTACATGGAATGCCACCGTTCCCGGCGATCAGGTCGCGTCGCTACCCAACTCTGACGTACTCGCGATGGGAATTGCCCCGTCGGCATCCTCGATGCCTTGAAAAGACGGTGCTATGACAGGCTTGGCGTCGACCAGCAGAACGATGGGTGATCGATTTTAGTCCGTTCTCGACAAGCTTCTGACAGCCTCATCACAGCGCAATTCCAGCTGAGCTGAGCGACATACGGAGTGCTGAAGCGAACGAGTTACCCACCCGGACACGCAAGCCTCCTGCTGCTGGTCTCGAACAGGCGTCCACTCAGGCTGTCTGGGCCCTCTGGGGAACGAACGATGACGTATCCACTGATCTCACTCTCACGGCAGCCACGCGGCCCCACCTGCCCCGCGTCCAGTCCAGGGCCCAATTTCTCGCATCCGTCCGCGTCCGTCCTAGGACCGTTGTTCTCGGTGAAGCCGTACAGCACCCACTGCACTAGGTAATCTGAGCATCCGCCTACCGAGTACAGCCATTTGGTTCCTTGCATACAGCAGGAATATCGCGAAATTGCATCAAAGCAAGGTAGCAAACATCTTATTCCATCCCTGGCAAGCTCTGCAGAACCCCCGCCCGCCCGCAAGCATGTGTTCTCCATTCGCCGTGGCAGACTTTCGGCCTTGAAGCTATGACCTGTATGGTTACGCAGTACGCAGAGACCTACAGCTCCGGCGGTAAGACATCGACGCCGTTGGTTCGTTCAACTTCTAGCTCAATACTGGTGAAGACCTGAGCGTTCGGTCATGAGTTGGCGGGAGTCATGCAGTGTGACGACTGTGCATACCGCCGGCATAGGAAATGGACATGATGGATTTGGGAATTACACGTCAATTTCAATCGTGATTCCTCGATGGTAAAGCCATCGGAAAGACGCTTAACGCTAGGCGCCTATGCAAAACTGCAGCCTGCCAGCTGACCCTCCTGAGGCCTAAAGTATGCTCCCAGCACCTCCTAGGTGCGCCAAACGACATTCAAATCAGAGCTCATATACACCGGCCCCAATATCAAGAAGCAGTGTCCACTCCAAGTAAAGTCCTGGACGCAAAGTTACGCATCAGCCGGTGGATCGGTCCTGACTTTGCTCCCCAGACCGTTCTCTGGAATCGTGTCGACAGGTGAATGTTGTGCCGACTTCAACCTCCCAAACCTTCGAGGAGGTGGTGCCTTTGGAGGTATTTTCTTTGCCGTCTGCGCAAACGGGATGCCGTGGCGGTGTTTTGGCACATCAGGCACGGGCTTTTTTGAACTGACAACTGCTCCCTCTGTGAGACATTGGCCATCGCCCCTCCCGTTTTCGCCGTTGTTGCGACTAGGTGTCTGCACACCAGGTTTCTCCATCACGCCAGCAACGTCGTGAACACTTATGCTACTGGCGGTCTGCGATCTTGAGAGGCTGATCCCTAGAATCTTGCGTGCCACCTCCGCCTCGCCCGTGCCTTGTTCAATGTCGAGCCACTTGACTTTGGCCACGCGATCCACGAGCCGCAGCGTCGTCTCATCCGCTGGGGCAAAGTGGGCGTTCTGTGATCCGCGCAGCAGACTCAGAACTCGAAGGATCTCTGCTCTTTTGTAGTGAGGCGGCTGGCTCAGTTGCGTGTGGGCGAGTAACGGGTACAGGACACGCAAGTATGTGTGCCGCAGGGAGATCTTCTCGTCCGGCAAGTCCATCAAGTTGCGTATGATGACATCAAGAAGCACCCGCAGATCGTTCGTGTAGAAGTACTCGTACGTGGATTTGTTGGTGAAGAGGAGGTAAAGCAGCTTCAAGATCAGGAGCTGCAGCGATGTCTCCGTCTCGCGGTTCAGCAGGAGGATGATATTCTCCCCAAACGTGCGATACGAGGAGCCATGTAGGCTCAAGCATTTGACGATGCGGTTTGTCAAAGCAGGCGCGTCCTGGTCGTCAGACTCGGTCGATGCCAACATGTACTGCTCATTCAGAACAAGCTGCGACACAGTCAGTCAAGTAACTCCATGGGAACTCGAGTGGGCTTACCAGAACACGGATTGTCGGGTAGTGGTACGGGTCGTGGACATCGTCCGACAGGTTCTCGATTATGCTGAAGAGGTAATGGATAAAGTCGTCGTCGACCAGCTGAATGTCGTCCCGTCGTAGCCTTACCATTCGCGACATCTCGTACATTAGCTGCAGCAGAAAGCGATGCAACCGGGGATCGCCGTCCCTCTGTCCATTGATGAGCTCCAACAGCCGTGGGAAACAGGCCTCCTCAATCATGCGCGAGAATAGACTCTCCTCATGGTCACCGTCGAGCAGCAGCAGGCACGCTATCGCCGATAACGGACTCGGCTCGTCCTCCTGCAAGAGGCTGTGGATGAGTTGTGTACGGATATAGGCCTTGTTGTCCTGGAACAGTGCGCTCTCCACGAGCATATGGCTCGAGCTGATGACATCGCTCTGCGAGTTCGTGCCGTCGAGGAGTCGGGTCGTGGCGTCGAGCCAGGAACGGAGCGCGTCGTCGATCGATTCGTGGGATTCGCAGACAGAGGCGACGCATTGTGCCAGGTCTGCGCGGCGTGTGAGTCGTGCGACAATGACAAAGAGTTGGCGGGGTTCTTACCTGACCAACACTGCTCCTCATCTTCCGGAGACAGTGTTGCCCTTTCGGCGTCCGCCATACTTCACACAGGACGAATGGCGCGACGATCGCAGCATCTGGTCAAACTGAGATGCACTGGCCAACAAGGATTCGATAGAACAGCGTGGAAAGGCGGATCGGTTCGGGTCTACAACAGCTGGTCGGCGCAAAATGATGAGAGAAACAATATGGGCATGAATTGGAATGCGAAACAACAGGCAGGCGAGAGAGCCTCCCTGGAGCCTTGGTGGTTTGAAAGTCGGAGGTCGTGGCGTTCCTGGGGATTGGTGGGGTAACAGTGACAAGACGTAATTCAGGTAATTCAGGTAAGGACCCTGGTATTGGTAAGGTATCCGTACCAGGTATTAATGAATTAATTACCACCAGCCTCAGACTGTTCAAGACTTCAAATGCCGGCCGAATCCTTGCCATAAGTACTTAAAGAAATGCGTCAAGTGACGTCGATTTTCCCGGTCATATATACAATGTCTACCAGGTTCTACATGCAACCTCAAGGCGGACCACCGCCATTGAGCAGCGTTATCATCATAAGCATTAATACAGGCGCAAGCGTCATGGTTTCCCTGCTCCTCTTCTCAGCAACCAAGAACAGTTGCGAGTACGGAACAAGCCAAATTCAATCATGACCACGAGGACGAAAAACAAGAGCGCGTCGGGCAGGTCTTCCTAGGACGCATCGTCTGCTGCTTCAGGCACGCTCTCTTCGTCGTAGATCTTGACCTTGGCCGCGTATTCACGAATGTTGCTGACAACGTAGCTACTGATGGTGTCGCCCTTGCCGGCCGCAACGCGCAGGATCAGCTCGTTGAGATTTTGCCGGCCCAGTATATCGACGTGATCAGCCGTCCTTGGTCCGCCCCGGGGGTTGAAGCGCTCCGGTTCATGGGGCATCTCCACGACGGTGACCTTCACCCCCGCGGGATTGTAGCGCTCCATATTCCAGCCTTTATTGCACATGTACCCCGTGCTCAATAGGTTGACAGTGCCATCACCTTCGCCCATGATGACGCCATGATCAACATCGCCCTCGGTCAGGCCAATGTCAATAGTAATGTTCAAGTTCGTCTGGCTAGGTTGGTCTGGCGCCTTGTAAAAATAGGCTCGCTCTGTCGGCTTCCCAACACCATAAAAGCAGTAGATCTTGAGGCTTGGAGCCAACGGCAATCGGGTCTCCAGAGGGTTCACCCACTTTGTCTGGTCCAATTCGTTTGCCTCAACTTCGGCCCTCGAGTGCGCGACGCCATGCGAATAACTGCCTTTGATTTGATCCTGATACCAGTCCTCGGTAGTATCGAATAGGTATTCCAAAGACTCTTCCACTGTCAGATTGTGGGCTGGTGTTGTCAAGTTATTGCCAGTTCGAAAGTTGAGAAAGGAGCCATATGAGACCTTTTGGTCTGGTTGATCGTCAGGCGCCCAGTCGGCGTCTCCCCAGACCGCGTTACCTCCCATTGGAAGCATTGACGATATGCCTGGCATGGCGCGAAACAGTTCGGCCCTCTCCTCTTTGCTAAGGAATTGCTCCAGTCCATAAACGGCAAAGGCATTGAGCTGTGCAGTGTCGCGCATCTCTCCGGACAGAATGGCAGTGAGGTCCTTGACAGCTCCAAGCATGCATCCGCTGATGTTGATCCAGGAACTGATGTGGTCTTCGACCCAGCTCGGCCCCCCTCTGCCTCCGGACTCTGACTGAACCCAGTGAAAGAAGTAGAAAACGACTTGGCTTCCCATACTGTGAGAAGCCAGGACAACCTTCTTCCCGTCAAAGACGACCGCCGACTCGATGTATGACTTGAGTTTACTGAAGTAGCGGTCACGGACTTCGAGGTTCTTGTAGGAGAGTCTCCAATCGTAGGCAGCGGTGTACGAGTTTGTCGGGTCATAACCAATGGTGGCCATGTTCTCGAAGATCTTATTCCATATCCAGTAGCCCGTAATGAAGAAGTCCGTCGCGTCAAAGCCCTGGGCAGCACGCAGCTTTACCATGGGCGGGTCGAGACCAGTGCGCTTGTCCAGCATGATGTGCCTTTTCCAGATCTCCTTATCCATCACCAATGCTCTCATCATCGTCCAACTTCCCCATAGTCGCTTGCGAAAGTATGCCCTTGAGATGTTGGCCGTGCCCCAGGACTCAAGCCCCGTAGAGATAACACCAGGCACCATGATCATAGGATGGTGAGCCTCTAGCCCTTCTGCCCGCGCCTGTAAGCCAACAGAGAATGAATCGTATGTCTCTGCCACGTCGCGCTCCCCTTGCACAAAGTCTTTCATATCCTTCACCAATCCCGGCGGGACAATGTCCAGTATACTGTCCACACTGATCTCGCCGAACTCTGGAAAATCGATCAAGTCATTGCTGGAAGCAAAGAACCCCGCGCCCACAATTCCACATAAGCTACCGAGAAGGAATATAAATGTGTTGCGGCGTTTGCTCTTCTTTGGCTTTTGTTCGACGACGTGCACGTGGGTGGTAGGTTGATCGATTGGGCTGTCCTCGCGATGAGGCGCTTCGGCTCCGCGTTCATCTGGCAGCAACCGACGCCTCAACGTCGACGCCATGATTGTGGGAACTTGCGCGCGGCGACGGCGTCGGGTGAAGCTCAGCGCTTGCGCAAAGTCTTGTCGATCCCTGGACGAGGTAGGAGAGGACTGGAGGGCTGGCTTCGGTCGGTGCGTACCACGAGCTGGTTCAGGATTGCAGGATTGCGATGTGAGAGTGGGCGTCTGTTGCTGATGGAGATGATGCGAAAATTGCAAGATGACATGCGCTCATCGGCTAGCAACGTAAAATCGACAATCCGAGGGACGGGCACATGCAAATCTCCATGGACGTGGAAGGCGTGAGGAAAGCTGGGAGGATCTACCCGCATCAGCTGCACGCAGCCCTGATCGGGCCAGGGTGGGAGGGACATCGGAGTCCGCGCCGCAGAGTGCAGACCGTAGGGCCTAGGCCAAAATCTGACGTCAATGCAGCTGCCCCACCAGCCGGTCCCGGATGTCCAGACTCCAGATGTACGCAGCAAGTTAGCCTTGCGATCTACTTGTACTGGTCATTGATAGCTTATATAGTGCTCATTTTTAAGGTCGCGCGAGATTCTGTTGAGTGAACGCTTTGCCAGTAGCAGTCGTCGCGCGCAACAAAGTGGCTGTCCTGCCAGCCTGTCGTCCCCCGCCAGATGGATGATTTCAGGCACAAACATGTGATGGCAATGGGTATCGCGCGTCGAAATCCAATCCATTGCCTCCAGTCTCCACTCTTACAGCCCGTACGCAGTTAGCGCAGTAAGCTGGCTGCCCAAGCCTCAAGGGCCAAGTCCGGGCTGTCTTCAACCCCGGTCGGTCCCTCACAACATCTTCGCCGTAGCCCCCTTCCGCCTTCTTGCGCCTAGGCCTCGAGGCGCCATTGTTACTCGCATACCCTGCGCGTCCAATCGTCTGACAAGGCAACGATAAGTCCCAACACCCACGCGGCGTAACATATCATCCTCTTGCAGCCTTATTCACCCTTTCCCATGAGTCATCCGGGGGTCAGCTCATAGCCCGCACACGTATCACGTCGAGCGTCGATTGCTCCATGGAATCAAAACACTGAGCACCCCCTCGTCCCCGGATCTCATAGCTCTCACTCAATTTAACGACCAAAATGATGACGGTCATGGAGACCTTGGTCGAGCCAGAGAGAGTGAAGGCGTTGCGAGGAAGCCTGGAATACATACAGTATCAACACAGCCTGGAGGCTAAATACCTCCCCGCCATCAGGGCGCTCATTTCGAAAGACCTCAGTGAACCATACAGCATATATGTTTACCGGTACTTCCTCTGCCAATGGGCTCATCTCTGCTTCTTGGTTTGCGCCCAACTCACTTCAGTCAGCCACCATTCAACTGACACGACTTTCCAGGCTCTCGACCCGGTGGACCACTCTCTGATCGGTGTTATCATCTGCAAGCTGGAAATACATGCTGTGCACTCTACGCCGACGCGCAGAGGCTACATTGCTATGCTTGCTGTCGCATCGCCCTATCGCGGGCATGGAGTGGCCACTGCATTGGTGAAACGCGCCATCCAAGCCATGGCGGACAGGAAAGCAGATGAAATTGTCCTCGAGACAGAAGAGACAAACACACCAGCCATGCGTCTGTACGAGCGTCTAGGGTTTCTGCGGTCCAAGAAGTTGCATCGCTATTATCTCAATGGCAACAGTGCCTATCGACTAGTGCTACTCTTGAGATCAGTGGACCCGGACAATTGCCCGGATCCCAATGACGGGGAGATTCTGTGATCATTGTGTGGCACACCATGATCGGGAGGTTTCGAGGGCTACAGGTGCTCATGCTGTGGCTTGTGGTTGACAGCTGACATGATTCACGAAGCGTTTTGTGCTTGTTTTTGGAATAGACGGGTTCTACATATCAGCGAGCAATGTTGAATTCTGGGCCATGTCCCGCTAAAAGATAACTATCGGTCCTTATGAGAAACTATCCAGCGAGCTGTAGATGGACGCGCGAATGCCCCATGGGTTCCCCGACGAGATACCAATGTAAGTATAGGCGTCTGTACAAGTCAATGATAGTCTCCCAAGTCCGGCATTGCCATTGCTCACCAGGTTTGTAGTATATTGGACGCCCCCGAGCCTCGACAAGCTTGAGCTCGCGAAGCTTTTGGAGCACACGTTCCACGTCTGCCTTGTTGCTGAAGTCTGTCGTGTACACGCACACGAGGCGGTCTTTACGGGGATCCTCTGTCTCGCTTCTCGGTGCCACTTTGGCGGCTATTCCGAGCTCGTTGTCCGCCGTCGACTTTGCCACAATCTCCCAGACTTCATTGACTTCTCGAGGCGAACAGAAAAGCATCCACTTTGGCAGGTCAGCACCACATCGCGAAAGAACCCAACAAGACGAGGTGGCCCACGAACCTTGCCCGCGCGGACTTTTTGCATCGCTGCGAGGTTGAGTATATCTGACGTGGCCCGAGACTTCTCTTTTGCAATCTCTTTCTCTTTTGCTGCCTTCGACTTCTTCGTTTCCTCCGTCTTCTCGATAAATGACCTCAACAGGTCCAACCGTTCCTCAGCACCGGTCACCAGCATCTGCACGTTACTCCCATCCTCTTCTGGAGCCTCGGCATCATCCTCACCCCGCGTGTCGCTGCTGTCAACTTTTGCCGCGCGTGGTATGAAGGGGTTGCAGATGAATATCCACGGGGTTTTGAGATTCTGAGGTGTTGTTTCTGGGGGCAGTCGTTGCAGAAAAGACTCGACCGTCTCAGTCAGCTGCCAGGCGTAGTCTATGTTGGCATATGGATTGTGAAGATGCGTCAGGTTATTTGTGGGAATTGCGCCGGGAAGAGGACGACCTGAATGAGACGCTCTGGCTTGGAAATAGTTCTCAACATCGAAGCTGTCGACGCGTTCCTGAAGTTGAGATGCATGATCCCCGTCCCCTGGGCGCGTCAATTGGTGTCTAAATCGCAGTTCACTGATAAGATACCATAAAAGTCCGAGTCTACATCCGAGTCCATCGTAATTTCCGAAACGTAGGAGCTAATTAAGAGTCCTTCGAGGAGACTGATGAGGCTGCAATTTGGCGGCTTTTGGGATGCTTGGAGTTATTGATCCTAGCACGTCCGCCAGAATCTCGTCGATTCGCGCTTTGACGCTGATTGAAGGCTGGCGACAACCTGAGTTATGTACACGTAGAAGTTAGGAAAATACCCGTGGCTAAGTAGTCGGGGGATCTGGGTGGTTATTAGTAGTCGTGGGTGACCCTGGAGCATGCGAATACCACCCACTTCGTTGCATTGTTTTCGTCCGACTGCATCGATGTTTGATCCTCTTTTGTTTTCTCAATTCTTCGAAGTAGCCCAACAGTCGCCTCTTGGTTTTTCTAATTATTGGTGATTACAATTTGGTTTATTACGGCTCGCGACTGATTTTGCTGAAAATGACCAAATCCATCTCATCCAAGTTTTCACTGAATTTGGAGCTGCCACCCAGCTGCATACAGTTCTCTCCCGCTCACCCGACATATCTGGTGACTGGGACCTACAATCTGCAGAGAGACGAGAACAATGCAGCAAGCGATGCACCTACCACAGACGAGGCCACAGAGCCTCAATCGACGGGAACCAAGGCGCAAAGCCGGGACGGCAGTTTGATCGTATACGAGATGAAGGATAATGTGCTGTGAGTTTCGATCGCGCCCCCTATGCCAGTCAAAATTAATCATGAATAGACGACATGTGCAAACATTATCGACACCTTCGGCATTGCTCGACCTGCGATTCAGCCATATCGCTGGGCAACAGGACATCATGGCGGTAATCTCAAGTACCGGAACACTGGCAATGTTCCGATTTGATCCCGCAGGTGAGCCAAATGCCCCGTTGCAACCACTTGCTACGTCTCGATGCGACGATTTGGACGAGTCTGTGCTCTTTCTTCAATGCCAATGGCATCCCGCCCATTCTAACATAATGGGTGTAACAACCTCGGCGGGCTCAGCGAGGCTGCTACGGCTGGATGAGCAATGGCGGATATGTGACTGGACCGACCTCGATGTTGCGAACACCTTGGAGGCGTGGTGTATTGCATTCGCCCCTTCAGGCAGAGAACCTGTGTCTTTAGGTCAAACCACTGTCTACTGCGGTGGCGACGACTCAATATTGCGGTATACTACTTCAGCCTATGGCTCGCACCCTCGGGCCACTGAGGACATGGAGGTGGTACCTCTGCCATCCATACTCAAGAACCAGCATAACGCCGGAGTGACCGCGATACTTCCATTGGATGCTTTCGATGCAGAGGGCAGCCGCCTCGTGATCACCGGAAGCTACGACGATAGCATTAGGCTGTTCGCCATGCGCGATCCCGATCCAGCGGCCTTCACGAAACGAGCAGAGTTACTGGCTGAAGAGAATCTGGAGGGCGGCGTCTGGAGACTGGATCTTGTACATGCAAACACTTCCGCAGAGTCTCCGATCTTCCGTGTCCTGGCATCGTGCATGTACGCAGGGGCTCGCCTGGTACAATTCGCGAGAGACAAGCAAGGCGCATGGCAGTGCGACGTTTTGGCAAAATTCGAGGAACACCAGAGCATGAATTACGGGTGCGGAATTGTGCCGGGAAGCGAAGGTCAAAAGACCTTGCAGTGCGTATCGACCAGCTTCTACGATAAGCTGATATGTCTTTGGGATGTAGAACTCGAATGTTGATAGAATAGAATTGGTGTTTGCCTGAATGATGTCTTTGGCCTCAGCCTTGCAGCATGTGTGGCTGATGCGCACGAGAAATGTGGCTACAGCTGGCGGCCCCGGCTGCCTCCACATCTGCAGGCGCCTGCTGGCTGGCCAGTATTCCCTGCACTGCAGCTGGGAAGCATTCGATGTCGAAGCACCATGCAAAGTGCGCTCATCATCCGTGAATTTGCTCAAGTAGCTCTAATACGTGCAGCACGGTTGACATTCTCTTTGTTTGCTTTCGTCCCTCTTTGTTCAATTTGCCTATCCACTATACATCTTCATCCTTACATCCGTACTGACCAGCTTTTGCTCTCTGCCGCTTCAACAGACCGGTACCTGTTCGTCCCCACGTTTGCGATACGAGAGTTCCAAGACCTACAGGCTACAAACGTCAGCCTCGCGTGAAACCACTGTCGAGAAGTGAGCTGCTCTCTCCGAACCGACCACATTCGAGCTTTCCACACGAACGGAGGAACTACGCACAAACGACCGGTCTTTATTGTACAACGCGCGACCTCCCTCGAGCCAAGTTACGCCTGCACAGACACTCACGCCTTCATCGCTGCCTTCTCGGGCGGCCTGTGTGTCGTACCACCCCGAGTCTGTTCCGCCTCAGCATGGATACCAACGGCCAGCAGGGCTATGAGCCTAGCAGCACTGAAGTTTTCTCGCAAATTCGCCAAGCTCTCGAGATCGTGCATAGCCCGCAGTCAACGAACGAGGCACGGCGGGAAGCGCAAGATTTTCTGGAGAAACTCAAGGGTACATCACGAGGCCCGCTCTTTGGACATAATTTGGGGAGCGACAGGTCTCAGCCGCATATCGTGCGGCATTATGGCCTTTCGTTGCTGGAATACTCCATCCGCTACCAGTGGTCAGAGTATGGAGAGGCACAGAAAGAGGCATTGCTCCGTTGGGTCCTGGAACTGAGCCAGACTATTGCGCAAGACGACCCGTCATTTCTGAGGAACAAGACTGCCCAACTTTGGATCGAGGTGGCCAAGAGATCATGGGGTGCAGAATGGATGGACATGGACACGCGACTCGTCGAGCTATGGAACGTGCCAGACTCGCCAGCACACAAGGAGTTCGTCCTGTCTGTTCTGGAGACGCTTTCGGATGAGGTTTTCACTGGCGATGATCCCGTGGTTAGCTTCCGCGAAGGAATTCTTAGCAAGGCTTGTGTCGAAATCTTTACGCCAACCTCTGTCCTCGTCGAGGTGTTCCCTAATAGGCAGGCCGGCCCTGAGGTTCGCCATGGGCATGAAGGGTGGCTGACCCGGATCGCCGAGTTCCTGAAGCTCTGCATATCTTCTGGACTTCGCGACAGCCAAACCGAGTCATGTGCCGTGAAGTGTCTCGCCACGATGCAGACACAACTGCCTTGGGCCATTCCAAAAGCCATCATCGCTGCTGATGCCGTTGAAGTACTGTGTGGAGGCCTGGCGGTGCAGAGTGCCGATGTGCAAAAGGTTTGATTCAATGCTTCCGCAGGTATGGCACATGCAGAGCTAATTCACAAGCTTAGGGGGCCCTCGAAGCTCTTCATGGCATGTATGGCCGCATCAACTTCAACGATACAGAGTTCCATGACCTGGTTGTGCCGATGTACAGGGAGTGGCCCGTGCAACTTTTCAAAAATCTCTTCGAGTATTCGCAGGTCGACCCTAACGATATTGATGATGACAAGTATCTTGTCCTCAAAAAGTTATCAGAGGTAAGCTATCAGTGTTACCATTGGCGGATTTTAAGAATGCGCTCTAATCATAAACAAGCTTCTGGCTTCTATTGGAGAATATCTTGCGCGCAAATTCGATGAGGTGCCTGAGGGCACAGATGTCGACCCTTTTCTGCATCTTCTGATCCAAGTTGCTCAACATCAGAGCTTGATGGTGTCGATACCTGCGGTCGTGACTTGGGGCAAACTCCTCAACTGTAAGTCTGTAAGCAAAGATCGCTTCACGAACATGATCGGTCCTTTGCTAGAGATTGCTACGACGCGCTTGGTGCGCTACGAACACTTGCCAGAAGACTCTGAGGAACCGCCTTTGCTCTTTCTCATGGAAGATACCGACACTATGCCTGAGCGACATGCATTCCTCGGAAATTACCGGCGCTTTACCTGTCAACTCGTTGAAGCCATTGTGAGACTCAGGTTGGCAGATGCGGTGACACACATCTTGAGCACTACAGATCAAGTCCTCCACAACCTTTATCCTCCGGGCGAGGGTCTCAATAGTAAGTCGAGCACGAATCCGGGTCGCCTCGCTCCTGTGTGGTGAGCTGATCGATCATAGAACAAAATTACGACAAGCACTCGCAACCAGCTCTGCGCGTTGATTGTCAGTTTACTGTCATCGAAGCCATGTTGAAGGGGTTCAAAGCCTGGAAGACAGCGAACAGCGATCGTGAGGTACGTCAGCTAGGAACCAAGCAGAAGGTATAACTGGCGCTGATCATGAACACGAACAGGCCATTGGCTCCATCGAGGCGAATCTGGAGGCCTGGTGCAACAAGCTGATCGAAATTCAATTCGACGTGAGTCTCACTCTTGATTTTGTGTTGCGCAGGCGCCTAACGTAATGGGTAGGATCCCGTCATCCGCAAGAGATGCCTCCAGTTGCTGGTGTATTTTTCCACAACTGCTCTCAGCAACCAGACGGATTTCATGTTGAAAGTACTTGAGCACATTCTGATGACTTGGCCTAACCCTGAGCCCGAATACAAGGCGTTCAATGAGGCTGTTAAAGACCTGCAGGGCGAGAGTATGGTTGAACTGCAACGCTTGGCGTCGGAAATGCCAGACCATTTGATCGTGAGTTACATGGTACTGCCAGCAGCAATGATGGTAGCGGCTAACGAAGCGCCAGGATGTCTACGACCAGATTTCACATCGCGTGAACGAAATGCTGGCATCCGGGGTACTCGACGAGAAACGTACCATTGCTTACAAAAGCTTTTTATTCATTATTGTGTACGTTTCTCGGATGTTTTCATCATCATAATCTGACCATTGCAGTCATAGAACGGACAAGATCAACGTGGATGCCAAGATCCCCCGGCTCCGCGAATTCATTGATCCTGTCAAGTCACAGTGGCAAGATACTACTATCCAGTCTTCGCTAGGCTCGTACCCGGGCTTCTGTGAACTTCTTGGATTGGACAAAGCGCAGGCCTATCTGGCCAAGCACCGTGCGCATGAAATACAAGACTGGGGCTCTTGCCCCTTGGACTCAGAAGGTCTCGCTATTCAGGCGGAGCTTGAGGAGAGGTTAAAGGTAAGTTCCATGCGGAGGCGATATAGCATGAAGCGGTGCTGATACTCTAAAGACATTGCCTCTTCGAGCCACCAAGAGCTTCTTAGCTTTCTCTGTAGAGCGCCTAAGTCGCTCATCGCCTGCGTTTCAGGCATCGCATGCGCTCTGGCAGGATGGCTTTACCACGATACTGGCAGATGTACTGAGATTCCTGAGCTACGCACACGCGTCACATAATCCACAGAACTGGATGGGTGTGCCTCCGGACATGCGCTCCATGGTGGATCGGGTACTGAGCGATCGCTTTTGGCAGTCGGGCATTTCCGAGGGCAGCAAAGACGACTTTTATGCTCGGGTGCAAGATAAGAAGGGGACAGTGGAAGGCTTTGCGTCGACAGTACGGGGTTCTGTCCGGTTTGTGCGCGAAACTGCCTACTCCATCATCTACTGCATGAGCAGGTTGGAGTCCTTGTTCTACAGCGACTCTCAGCTCGCGGAACCCCTCGCACAGTCGTTTTTTGCTGATTCAACATGGCTGTCTACTCACCAGCAAAGCCATCTACTCAACCTGGTCCGGTACCTGGTAGACGATTGCCCGGTCGACTGCCGACAGACCTTCTTTCCTCACTTGCTCGAGGCCTGTTTCAGACAAACCGACACGAAGATCACCGGAGAATGGGCTCGCATGGAAGAACAGAAAATCATCTCTGCCGACGGCGATAGTGCTCTCAAGGAGGAGATGAAGTCGGAAAGCATCCTGCGCCAGGTCACCTACACGGCTACGCTCATGGTGGCCGACTTTCTGGATCCGTCCAAGCTCAGTAAGTTGCCACGATACACGTCTCGTGAAGCCGCGCAGAGACTAACAATCTTGTGATCAGACCCACGCACCTTGAAGCCTGCCAGCGAGGGGGAGGCTACTGTGAAGTACCCCACGCTTCGTAAATTCTGCTTGATGAACCAGCAGATTGTAGAACCTCTCTTGGTGTTCTGCGCTCATGGTATTCGGATGAAGGATACACGCTGCTGCAGCATGATCCTCCGGCTTTTCGTGTCGCTGGTCCCAGAGTTCAGTTCAGATCCTCCTGGATCGAAGAAGGCTGCGTTACCCGATGTGGACAACTCGCCTATGTCCCCCGAAATAGCATCGGTGATTCGGGAGTACATCTCGACAGAAGTGCTCCAGGCTTGCATCACATCCTTCCACGAACCCTACTTTGTAGACCTGCAGAAGGACCTGGCCTCGCTGATTGCTTCAATTGTGGTACACTACGGACCCCTGACGACCACACCACGGAACGTGATTCTGTCGCTACCCAACGTCAAGGAGAGTGATCTGGAACGACTCGGCGCCTACACCGCCAAGCCTGGTTCACATACGCGACAGCAAAGGTCCATCGTGCTCGACATGCTCAAAGATCTCAAGGGCGTGAGCGTGGCAGAGATGGGTAAGATGGTTAAGAGCACAGGGTTTGGCAACTCGAACCGAGGCAGGAAGCCCACACGTACAAAGATGGCGCAGGCTTTCATGGAGGCCGCGGCGCCAGCGCAGGGTGGCAATCCCCTGGACAGCCAGCCGCGAGGGGGGACTCCCGACCCCTTGGAGGGAGTATCAGGCTTATTCGATGGATAGAGCACCGGAGTAGGCCCATCTGATCGCGAGAGGCATGAAGCTGAGAAGAGGAGACGCGAGAAGTATCGAAAGGTCATCATTGCGGGCAGTATTGCTTTGCGTAGACGAGATATGCCACAATCTCCGCCGCAGACGCGTGTTGGGAAGAGGGTTGTCAGCTGGGAGCTGCTACAATGATTCTCTACGATAGTGGCAACTGGGCATTGCTCTTGCTGAGGGCACTCTCACGCTGGCAAGTCGCTGCATGCTCCTAGCTAATGTTCGCTCGTGAATAGGATGAAAGCGCTGGTACGCGCAAAGGAGGCAAAGGGTGGGATCAAAAGGGGCTTGCTTCACTACGGTAGCAGCAGTTCCACGGTTCGGGGGGGCGGCATGGGCATGCATGGAACGTGGCAGTACAAACAGATGTATAGATGAACAGCATATTGCAGATCTCCATAGGCTGGAATGGATTTTGCGTGGTACGGTCACCATTGGACTTGCTGAGTCTCTTGTTGGTGCCATCATTGAGACGGCTTGTCGTTGATGACTGGTCCCAGGCGCGAGACGAAGTTGATTTCCGAGATAGGAATTTCTTGCGGGCACTTCAAAGCCTCGGCTTTGTGATGTAGCTATAATAGTGAGGCTGACTGCCTCAGAGAAATGGCCTCTAACTTGTCTGGTTGGTCCGTAGTTGATAGTGATGGCAGTCCATGCATGCCTTCTGCCTCGGCACAGGATGCTTGGCAGATGATGGTGTGTGTTGAGGGTCAGGGAAAAGCGTAGGTTGGCGCATCCTTCTACTTGTAATAACTTACAAAGCTGGTGTGCGTGTTTAGGCACGCGAGCGGACTGTTTGAGGAGAAAGCCATAATACTCAGGGAGACTTAACACGGAATCGTAGTATATAGCAACATGAAGTTAGATGTGACTGGTCATTCCGCCAGTGCAAGTAGTACAGCCTACCCTGCGGGTCACGCTGGTTAGGGATTCTTAAGAGGCAATGATGAGGCCTGCCGCGATCGTTGACTCTGGGGCCTGGGTAATGGCCAATGCTGGCCAGCCTCGCACAAGCCCGTCTTCCCTCCATATCGAGACTAGTTAGTAGCTGTAGGTACGGCTTCTTGTCATTTGATGTCTGTTTGCGGGGGCGGGGACGGATGGGTTGACTGTCAGCTAAGATTTGAGAAGACAGCCAGCTGGCAGCCGGACGTTGCTAAGGGATGATGGTCCACCCAATTGCCCGTGTCTGGACTCTGGCGTGCAGTGCATTGATTGTGCTCTGTCGATCCCTGTCTGGTCGGCCTTTGAACGAGCAAACTCCATCGCTCTTCCACGAAACAAGCTCGACACCCGTCTAGGGGTAAGCAAAGCGAAGAGCGTCCAGACCACGGCACCTCGTCTGCAGTGCGTGGATACTCACCGCGTCGTGCAATCCTCATGGCGTCCTGCGCACTCGAAGACCTCTAATCGCCGGCTAAACTTCACTTTATGCACAGAGTAACAAGACTGGAGCTTGGAGATCTCTGCGGGGAACCGGAGTAGCCCCTACTCGTCAAAAGTCGCTTCAGCATCCCATCCCCTGCTTGCCTGCCTGGCACCTGAAACCCCTGCGTAGAAAACATCACCCACCCACCGCGTCTCCCATTTGCTTTCAATGCTTAGTTAACTTGTTGATCATCACAATTCCGCACCACATTTCGACCTGTCCATTCATTGCCTGAACTCAATTCACGGTGCGGTGAACGTACCTTGACTTACTGAACCATCATGGTCTACTGCGGAAAGCCGTCTCGAGGCTGCCAGATGTGCAGAACCCGTCGGATCAAGGTTCGTTCTCGCTCACGCCCGTCCTCAATCTCACCGCCGCCTGCCGCCCGATGGCGACATGCAGGCTCAACTGACACGATGCAAAGTGCGACGAGACCAAGCCAACATGCAACCAGTGCGCCAAGTCTCGAAGAGTCTGCCCGGGCTACAAGGACGAGTTTGACCTGGTATTTCGCAATGAGACGCAGGCGACGGAGCGTCGGGCTAGGAAGGCCAACAAGAAGTCCACCACGCAGAAGATCAACCCTGACGCGACCATGACAGTGCTGTCCCCCGACGGTAGTCCATCTAGCAAACAGTTGCAAAAGTCGCCGACTCCTTCACAAAGTAGCTATGTCGTCTCCGCTCTACAGCTTCCTTTGGACCAGCAGGCATCTTGTCACTTTGTCTCTAACTATGTTCTCATCCCCCGCCAGGGCTCAACACGAGGCTTCATGGAGTACCTCCTCCCCCTGATGAAGACGGAACGTCCCGCTGAGCACTTCAAGAATGCCTTCGACGCTTGTGCATTTGCGAGTCTGGGAAACAGGGTCGGCGTCGGCCATGATTTTGAGAAAATTGCACTGTCGAGGTACACAAAGGCTCTTTCCTCGACGTACAAAGCACTCCGAGACCCAGAGCTCGCCAAGCAGGACTCCACGTTGGCGGCTATCCTGCTATTAGGCTTGTTCGAGAACATCTCCGCAAAGCAGCTCGGCATGCTCGCCTGGGGGTCACACATTGAAGGCGCCATTCAACTCGTCCGCGCAAGGGGCAAGAAACAACTACGCACCAAAGCGGGACTTCATCTCTTCATTGCCGTCCGAACCCAGATGATCATCCACACGTTGAGCAGCGGCAAGGCCCCCATCATGGGCGTGGACTGGTGGATCAACGACGCCGTCAAAGATGAGTCGGCTGCGTCATGCCAGCGCATCGCTATCCGCGTCGGCGAGCTACGCGCAGAGGTCAATCGCTTGCTTGCGACGCTCACGCGGTCGGCCGAGAACATTGAACTCATCCTGGATCTCATGCGCAAATGCCAGCTCATGGACCAGGAATGCGTTGCCTGGTCGAAAGATCTCCCAGAGTGCTTCCAATTCACGACGGTTGCCTGGGAGGACAATGTGCCGAACGGGGACTACTCCAAGGCAGAGGTCTTCCCCGGCAGGGTCGATGCCTACCAAGATCTGTGGCTGCCGAGCGTGTGGAATCTGATGCGGACATCAAGGATCATCCTAGCTTCTCTGATCGTCCGTGGGGCTGCTTGGGTGTGCGCCCCATTAGACTACAGGACAACACCGGAATACGCCACAGCAGCGCGGACATGCGTTGAGTGCATCACGGATATCCTGGCCTCCGTGCCATTCCAGCTAGGCTGGTTCGCCAACCGCAAACACCTTCTAGAGAGGGCCAATCTGTCTTCCTTCATATGCGGCCAAGAGGATGCCGAGAAGGGTCTGCCTGGATACTTCTTGACGTGGCCCCTGACCTGCGTCCTGGGTCAGGACTACGCGACCGACTCCCAGCGAGCCTGGATAAAGGGGCGTTTGGAATTCATCGGAAACCAGCTTGGCGTGAGATACGCGCACATGTTGACACAAGTGAGTGAACAGCACATCCCATCCCAACCCTTTGCGAGCTGTCACTGACCACGACTAGCTCAACCTCCGCATACCGTCAATGCTCATACGCCGCGATGGTCTCATGGCCAAGCACCTCCCCACCGGGCCGGACTTTGAGAAGCTCCTTTCGAGCAAGAATGCGTCGGCAGCGGAGTATCAGGCAAAGCAAAAGGCAGCGATGCAGCCGCCGGGACAGCAACTGCTGAATCCGCTGGGAGATCAGTGGCCGCCGAAATCGCGATGGCATAGCGCGCAAATGGAGGACGCCTCGGCACAGTCTTAGAAGAACATAGCTAGATCTCGTCTCCCCGGGCGTTGTACGTACTATTCAAGAAGAAAAGAAGATACCGTACTCTCTCGGCAAAGTCGCTGGCGTTGGTGAGCAAGATGTAGGTACCTACGGCTGAGTATCACGTATCAACAGCTGTGCCCAAGTGCAGGACACTCCTTATTGCCTAATGGCTGCTGCTCAATATTGACACCATCCGCAATAAGGATACTGATCAGCCATTATATACCAGCGCCATGGTCGAAACTTTTCCGTACGCATCATGTGCAGACGTGCTTACTCATAAAGACCCATTGCACCCCGTTCCACGAGTCCGCCGTCCCTTTCTCAATCTTTCTTATCGCCTCCCGATGCTCGCGCTCCGTCCTTGCCCAGGTTCCATGCCTTGACGACCCAGCTCTGCGTCTCGTCCACGTATTTCTCGTTCTGGATGGACTTCACGCCCACCTTCAATCCGTCCTTGGTCCACACAACATTCTTCTTGTTCATGCGCTCGGAAGCCGTGTTGCCTATCTGCTGTGCAGACAGGTAGATCTGGTAGCCAATGTAGCCGGCGATGGCGAGGAAGAGGACGACGACGACGAGAGGGAAGACCTTGCTGGTGGGGATGTCAGCGCCTGCACGTGCCATGCAATTACAAGTGAGGGCCCAAGTAGGGTTTTCTGTATCCGTACGTACCTAAAAGTCGAGGGCTCTCGCGACGATCCCCATGCCATGGTGCCGAATTGAAGCTGGAGGGGTATGAACAAGGGAGAAGGCGACTCGACAGGGTTCGTCTCGCTCGTGTGAACTGTGCGGATCGAGGTATTATGATCAGAGGGAGAGCAGAGGAAGAAACGGCCCTATGGGTGTGTGTGAGGAAAACGTGCGACAGGTTTGGGATGGAGGAGGGATTGTTGCAGCTGTTCTCTTCAATCGCCCTTGCGCGGATCGTAGTTCAGGGTCCAGTATTCGTACGTTTCGCAAGTTAATTAAATCCCCGTCTGGAATCTGGATTCGCGGCTAGCGGGGTGGTTCAGCTCTAGCCGCTATCTTAATGGCGGGCCTAGCGATTGGAGGCCTTACAGCCGCAATCAAATACCACGGAGAAGCTGGCCAGTCTGGGGCTTGGATATATAGCAAATGATCATCACCCTTGGTGATACAGATTCAGTACGTAGAGGCATCGCATCAGACTCTTTAGATGACCACGTCCCTGCGCGGCAGACAGAGCGCGTGGTAGAGCACGAAGTACGATTTGCTTATGCAGGTGACGACGACTCCTCTGCATGAAGGAGGTAACGATCGCCCCTTGGGTTTGCCTCAAAATTTCCCTGTAAATTAAGCGTCGACGGATTATCCAAATGAGCCTTATTGGAGCTTCGTAGCAATAATAGTCAACTTTGCTTGTACGGAGTAATAGAGAATACGCACTTACTAGTAGTAATTATCACAGCCACGCCGCCCCAGAAGAGGCGCCAGGCTATCGGGTCCTAGTTCAGCCGCTCCGATGGAATGTGGCAGGTACACACCAAAGTGCATACCCTGAAAGCCAGAAGTCGACAGCGTGGCCATGATTCTCGATGAGGGTCGTCATGGTAAACGCTAGGACACAGGACTAAAATCGAATATATCAAGGATCAGACCATTGCTGCGGGTGATAGGAGGACAGCCAGAACAATTGGACCTCAAGTTGCCCCGTTCTGCTGCAAGGTACATCGAATTTGTAGTGGCTCCCACTTGAACATAGGTACCCCTGCACCCCTCCTTGTGGCCATAGAGCGGTGACGAAAAGGCCACCACCACACTGAGCTTCTGGCCGAGCTCAGCACCTTCGGCCTCCAACCTCCCACCTCACCTTGCCCCGTCCCTCCCCCCAAAGATCGAATTTGTCGACCGCTAGACGACTTGCAAGTCCCTTCTTCTGCAAGTCGCCGCCTATCGACCATCGACTCGCTCCAGCCGTCGGTCTAGGGACTAGGTTCTCCTCCTCCAAAGTCTCCTCGACAACGCGCGCGTGCGATCCCTTGTACCGCCGCATCTCCCCACAATCCGACGACGTATTCCTCTATCAACCTGACAGCCGACTGTCCACCGGTGATTCAGCATGTCTGCGCCCCCGAACGAAGGCTACGGCCAACCGGGTCAACAGTACGACGAGCAGCATGCCGACCAGCAGAACCCCGCCCAGGGTGCGCCCCAGCCCGAACATGCAGCGCAAGGAAAGAAGAAGAAGCGAGGCTACGCCGCGGGCGCCTTCGACGTGGGTTCGGGTGCCAATGCTGCCGTAGGAGCTCAGGCACAGGGTGCTGCGCCTGCTCAGTACGGTCTGCAGCCCCAAGCCGGCGCTCCCCAATATGGAGGTTATCCTCAACCAGAGCAACAGCCGGCGCAGGCTCCGGGCTATCAGTACCCGCAGCAACCACCGCAGCCAGGCTATCCGGTCCAGCAGCCTCAACAACCACAGCCGGGGCAACCTGGGTACCCCACGCATGAGTACGGCTACCCAGCGCCGGCAGCTCCAGCTGCCGCTGGTGTGGGAGGTATCACGCAGGGTATGGGCGGAATGAACTTGGGAGCACAGCCGCAGCCAGGTCAGCCAGCCCAGGCCCAGGCGCCTCGCGCCGCGATGAACCAGCTCTACCCTACCGACCTGCTGAACCAGCCATTCAATGCCTCGGAGCTGGATCTGCCTCCTCCTCCTATCACGCTGCCACCCAATGTGAGTCCTGCAATGCCGAACTACAACCCGGGGACGTAACTGACGCCAACTACAGTCTAGTGTGACGCCCTCGCCTGATGCGAACTGCCCCTCGAAATACATCCGTTCGACTCTCAACGCCGTCCCCACGACTCACTCGTTGCTCAAAAAGTCAAAGCTGCCATTTGCGCTCGTGGTTCAGCCCTACGCCTCGCTCCACGACGACGAAGACAATGTTCCAGTCATCCAGGACCAGGTCATCTCGCGCTGCCGTCGGTGCAGGACATACATCAACCCATACGTGACGTTCCTCGACCATGGACATCGCTGGAGGTGTAACATGTGCAATCTGAGCAACGATGTCCCACAGGCTTTCGACTGGGATGCTGCGTCGCAGCAGAGCGTGGACCGCTGGCAACGTGCCGAGTTGAACCACTCTGTTGTCGAGTTTGTCGCGCCCCAGGAGTACATGGTCCGCCCGCCACAGCCACTCGTCTATCTTTTCCTCTTTGACGTCAGTTACGCCGCCGTCTCCAATGGTCTCGTGGCCACCGCTGCCCGTACGATTCTCGACAGTCTTAACAGGATACCCAACGCAGACCGACGGACACGCCTGGGCTTCCTTGCTGTGGATTCGAGTCTGCACTATTTCTCAGTCCCCAAGGACGAGGATGAGAATGGTGAGGTCAGCCAGCTGGTGGTCAGCGACCTGGACGAGCCATTCCTGCCAGTGCCTCACGACCTGCTTGTGACCCTGAGCGAGAGCCGCCAGAGCATCGAGACCTTCCTGACCAAGCTACCAAACATGTTCCAGAACAATCAGAGCAACATGAGCTGCATGGGATCGGCCCTTCGAGCTGGCCACAAACTCATTTCAGCCCTTGGTGGAAAGATTGTCGTCCTGACGTCGTCGCTCCCTAACCTTGGCGTCGGCAAGCTGGAGATGAGAGAAGACAAGAAGCTGCTGGGAACATCAAAAGAAGGTGCCTTGTTGCAGACCGCAAACAGCTTCTACAAGAGCTTTGCTGTGGAGTGCTCCAAGAACCAAGTTTGTGTAGACATGTTCCTGTTTGCCTCGCAGTACCAGGATGTTGCGTCACTCAGCAACTTGCCGAGGTATACCGGTGGCCAAACCTGGTTCTATCCCGGATGGCATGCATCGAGACCGGAGGATGCTTTGAAGTTTGCCACCGAATTCAGCGACTTTTTGTCTTCAGAGATCGGCCTGGAGGCTGTGCTCAGGGTTCGCGGCACAAGTGGCCTCCGCATGAACTCGTTCTACGGCAATTTCTTCAACAGGAGCTCCGACCTCTGCGCTTTCCCAGCCTTCCCCCGCGACCAATGCTACGTTGTCGAGGTGGCCATTGATGAGAGCTTGACCAAGAACTTTATGTGCTTGCAGGCTGCGGTGCTACACACAACGTGCAATGGCGAGCGTCGCATCCGCGTTATGACCTTGGCCCTGCCCACGACCGCCAACTTGTCTGACGTGTACGCCTCAGCTGACCAGGTGGCCATCACTACTTACTTCAGTCACAAGGCTGTGGAGCGCGCGCTCAGCAGTGGTCTCGATGCCGCAAGGGACGCTCTGCAGAGCAAGGTCACGGAACTCTTGCAAGTCTTCAAGAAGGAACTCGCGGGCGGCAGCATGGGCGGCGGCTTGCAGTTCCCTTCGAACCTGCGCGCCCTCCCTATCCTGTTCCTCGGTCTTATGAAGAACGTGGGTCTCCGCAAATCTGCCCAGATTCCTACCGACATCCGCTCCGCCGCTCTCTGCTTGCTGTCGACGCTGCCGGCGCCACTACTGATGCGGTACATCTACCCTCGCCTCTACTCGTTGCACGACATGCCAGACAATGCAGGCACACCTGAGCCAGAGACAGGACACATTGTCCTGCCGCCTGCCTTGAACCTCTCGTCTGAACGATTCGTGCCTTACGGTCTATACCTGATCGACGATGGCCAAACGCAGTTCTTGTGGGTCGGTCGTGACGCAGTTCCTCAGCTCATCCAGGACGTGTTTGGCGTGGAGGACAAGACGCAGCTGCAAGTCGGCAAGGGCCGCGTCCCGGAACTGGAGAGCGACTTCAACGAGAGAGTGCGGGCCGTCGTGCACAAGAGCCGGGATCACAAGTCACTCGGTGTGGGCAGCATCACAGTGCCTCACCTGTACATTGTTCGCGAGGATGGCGAGCCGAGTCTCAAGCTGTGGGCCCAGACGTTGTTGGTGGAGGATCGGGCAGACCAGGGCGTGAGCGCTGCACAATGGCTGGGCATGCTCCGGGAGAAGGTGGGTTGATTGTTGGTACGCCAGCCACTAAACACGGACGCTGACGAGACGATAGGTCATGCAGTAGATGTCATAACGTGAATGGGTGTAATGTAGTAGGCAAGCGGGCGCTAAACTGTGGGCATGGACATTGCATAGACGATGGGGCCTTATACACGTACAAGGCGACGAGCTCTACGAGGCGGGAGGCAGGAGTTGGCGTGAAGTCCGCAAGGTGCTTTTGTGTCCAAATAGTTAGAGATTCGCGTGCAGGGTGGAATGATCGACTGGGCTGTGCGTTTGTACGTACGTACTTCGTAGTTGAGCAACTCTCGCGCATGTACCTACCGACGCTATCTATCTCGACGGCGCTTGCGGTTCAACGGTTGAGTGCCGGAGGGAGGCCCTGACAGGATGATTACTATATTTAGAAAGCTTGATCTTCAAAAGTTCAATTCGCTCATCAAGCACTTTGTGACCGCCAGCTCTCTGTCGACTCTGACTAGGAGCACGAGCCCGACAGGCGCCGGTGATAATTGAACGTCCATCCGGCGTTGGATCGCTGTCCAATTGGAGCGAGGGGTAGCCGCCGAGCACAAGCACCTGATGGCGACAAGGCTGCGTGATCAAGTGGACAGTCGATGCCGTTTACGTGCCGATGGAAGGGTTATTGTTAATCACTGCCAGCGAGTGTAATTTTGAAGAAAGCAAGTGGACTGACGGCCTGGAGCAGGTGTTTCAGAGGTGGGCACTTTCATCCTTGCTACGCCTGAGACGTAACTTAGGTGAAGCACCACTTTAGCTGGGAACTTGAGACTGCCCTGAAGATCGCGGCCAAGAGTCAAGCTTATCGACATAGAGGTATTTCCCTCCGTATGTACTTGTTGTAGGCCAGTGGTAGCTCCAGTCGTGGTTTGATCTTTTGTGCCAATATATTTCGACCCTCGCAACACTGATGTGTCCTCGCGTCTTATAACGCCCGCTTTGGTGGAAATACCGTTCCCTGACTCTCTGCCTTCTATTGCGCTAAACATGATACCTGACTAGTAGCGAACATTCAATCAGCCATAGTACATTATACATGAGCAAAGCTGGCAAAACCAGCTTGATACGGTGCCTGGCCCCAGGTACCCTGCAGGTAAAGGTACTTGCCCAGCACCCCTGTCGGCAGCGCACGCCGACGTCCAGTCTCGCCCACTAAACGCGGCCCCGGACGGGTTGTACGAAGCGGGGCAACATCAGCAACGACTCAGCGACCACGGCGGCGTCTTTCCTCGTGCTCCTTTCGTTGCGCTGACCGTGAAGACCCGTTCCGAGACTTGCATCTGTCTTCTCCATCTCTGCTGTACACCACGCTGTTTTTCTGATTGAATAGGTAAGTACAGACTTCTTTGCACGCGCTTCGTGAACACGTGTGGAATGGCGAGCTCGTAGCTTGCGAGAGCTACCCCTCAGTCCCTGAGCGAGGCTTGAAGGCTAAACTTAACGACGGGACGCTCGACTTCTGATCAGGCGAAGCCGTGACAGGCGCACATCGGTACTCTCTCGCCGGCAAGAGCTTGCTAGTGTCGAGACACTCTGTTGATGAACGCCCCAGCTGCGACAGTTATCAGGTGCTCTTGAATGGAGTGACAAGCTGCCACGCCCGAGAAGCTGCCTCTACAGCTCACGTTCACGCAGTGTTTGCTGGTCCACACGATTGCACAAGCTGATCACTTTTGGCACAGAAACTTTTGCGACAGCCCCATACCAGCTGCGCAGAAACTTGACGAGCCGACGACGTACCACAAAGTTAATTCGAGTAATACAGACGGCGTTGCCTTTGGATCTGTCGAGGTGAAGGGTAACAGAGGGCCACCACCATGTCCCGCTCCAACCCGCCCAACAACGCGGCTGCGTCTCGCAAGATCTCGTTCAACGTCAGCGAGCAGTACGATATCCAGGATGTCGTCGGTGAGGGTGCTTATGGTGTCGTATGGTAAGGAAGGCTCGGTGTGCTCCATATTGGCGATCACTGCTAACCCGGCAGTTCTGCGATACACAAGCCCTCGGGCCAGAAAGTGGCTATCAAGAAGATCACGCCTTTCGACCACTCCATGTTCTGCTTGCGAACCCTGCGCGAGATGAAGCTTCTCCGCTACTTCAACCACGAAAACATCATCTCGATCCTCGACATCCAGCGACCTCGCGGCTACGACTCGTTCAACGAGGTCTACCTCATCCAGGAGCTCATGGAGACGGACATGCACCGCGTTATCCGCACCCAGGACCTTTCCGACGACCACTGCCAATACTTCATCTACCAGACGTTGCGTGCGCTCAAGGCCATGCACTCAGCCAACGTGCTGCACCGAGACTTGAAGCCATCCAATCTGCTGTTGAACGCCAACTGCGATCTCAAGGTTTGCGATTTTGGTCTGGCGCGTTCAGCAGCTTCGCAGGAGGACAACTCTGGTTTCATGACGGAATACGTGGCTACGCGGTGGTACCGTGCCCCTGAAATCATGTTGACGTTCAAGGAGTACACCAAGGCCATTGACGTTTGGTCGGTGGGGTGCATTCTGGCGGAGATGCTAAGCGGCAAGCCTTTGTTCCCCGGAAAGGATTGTGAGTCTCTTGCGCGGCGCGGATGGCGAAATTGAAAGCTAATGAGGTGCAGACCACCATCAACTCACCCTTATTCTTGACGTGCTTGGTACGCCGACCATGGAAGACTACTATGGCATCAAGTCACGACGTGCTCGTGAATACATTCGCTCTTTGCCATTCAAGAAGAAGGTGCCCTTCCGCACCCTATTCCCCAAGACATCGGATCTCGCCCTCGACTTGCTGGAGAAGCTGCTGGCCTTCAACCCGGTCAAGCGCATCACAGTCGAGGAGGCGCTGAAGCACCCGTATCTCGAACCGTACCACGACCCCGAGGACGAGCCCACCGCGCCGCCAATTCCCGAAGAGTTTTTTGACTTTGACAAGCACAAGGATACCCTGAGCAAGGAGCAGCTGAAGCAATTGATCTACCAGGAGGTCATGCGATGAGCGGACGTGCAGATTCGAGGCATTGGGGATGGCTGCGCTAGCGAACGATGTACCTGCCGGCTGGCCGGCATCCGGTATGATTATCGAGTCAAACAAATGCGTCAAGCAAGGTTGTGATGGACTTAGATCGAGATAGGTTTACATACTAGGGAACGGGGAGAGATCTCGCAGGAAAGGTGCCACTTGGATTTGAGAGAAGCAGACCACGCAATCTCATCGCAGGATGAAGGGAGCGTGTGATGGCGAACAAGTAAATTGATTTTCAGCGTCGATCTGACGGACTCTGAGTGACAGTGACTTGTTGTTGTGGAATGGTCAGCATATACGTACCTATGCCTCCAGTTGTGATTTGAGCTCGGTCTCACCAAAGTCCGCAGAGCCGATGGACCGAGACCAACATGCTCTCGTTGAGGTGTGACCTGGCCTGGCGGGCGGTCTTCTCAAAGAATACGAGAGTATGAAATGCCATTCTGGTAATCCGATATTGAAAGTATCTGTCTGAAGAGCGCAGGAAACCAATGACACCAGGGCGCGACGAATCTTTGGCTAGCGGTGCGAGACTGCGTCCCCCAAAGTCCGAAAGGCCGAAGCACCACTGGGACATGGCGGCAGACTAACAGGCACCACAACGGCTGTTAGCAGCGCGGCTCTCGGCGGAGGCTGCCTATCGCGACCGGATTAGGACAAGCAATATCCTGATGGAACAACTCCTACGTCAGCCTCGTCGGCTCTGCTTCATGAACACGATACACCACCTCACCTCGCAATTGTCTCTCACTTTGTTTTGTTATTCTCAGCTCGCAACCCTCGGGCTGCGGACTCTCCTCCCTTTTCCCGCAATTTAAACAACCTATCTCTCGAGCCTTAGCATTATTATCGAGCATTGCATCAATTTGGTACCTCGGACTCCGCATCCAAAGAACACTTCCGACACTCAGCAGGCGCAAAGATACTCCATGAATGCTCCATCCCGAACCGACTCCCCCGGCACACCTCCCTCCTCCGGTGCCCAGACTCCAGCGTCGTCTTCCTCCCCGCCTTCAGGCCCTCGCTCCGAGCAGCAAGCCGACGCTTCCTCACAGTCCTACCTTTCCAGCATGTGGGGTCTGATCCGACGCTTCTCCGCCGAGGATTCCCAGTCCTTTGCGAGCCAGCTCGACAGCATGTTTGGTGCACACTCGCAGACAGAGTCCGAGACGAAAGACGGCATCAACGACGTCTTCCGACCGCCTGTCATGCGCACAGCCAGTCCGTTCCGTCCACCACCGCTCGACCCGCTGGTCCTGCACGGTTACAAAGAGGGAACGCCGGACACGGCACGGCTGCTTAGTTGTGCGGTCGCGGAGGAAGTCAGAGCCATGCTGCCCGAGAGATTACGCATCGTGGACGACTGGAGTCTGGTGTACAGCCTGGAGCAGGATGGCGCCAGCCTGGCAACGTTGTACCTCAAGTCTCGACGCTACGAGCGCAGCCGGACAGGCTTCGTCCTCGTGGTTAGAGATCAAGAGGGCGCGGTACGTGCTCCGCCACCGGATGGGTTTTCACGCAATGACTAACGTGAATGGTGATCAATAGACGTTTGGAGCATACATGAGCGAATACCCACATCCAGCGCCAAGCTACTTTGGCAACGGCGAATGCTTCCTCTGGAGAGCGTCCACACTCGCCTCGCTGCCGCCGCCCCCTTCGGCGGACACGACGACCCTCACCCGCAACACGACTCTTGCCCCGCCTCCCTCGAGCCCGGATCGACCGACTGCTTCGCCCACCCCGAGTGAGACCATCCGCTTCAAGGCCTTCCCCTACAGTGGTCTCAACGATTTCTACATCAACTGCGAGCACGGGTTCCTAAGTGTGGGCTCTGGGGGTGGGCACTATGGCCTTTGGCTCGACGATGCGCTAGGCATGGGGCACAGCTCGCGGTCCGAGACCTTTGGAAATGAGCCTTTGAGTGACGAGGGCGAGAAGTTTGGTGTGCTTGGCGTCGAATTATGGGCTATTGGACGCTCGTAAGCTACTACCTTTGGCTTTCGTGCGTCGTTTGGGTTTTTGCTTGGGATGGCGCATCATCGGGACTTTGGCGTTTTGCAGCGTAAAAAAAAGGCATCTCCCTATCAAAAATTGGGAGCTAAAGACGAGTACATGGAGGACGAAATAAGAGGCACAAACAGAGAAAACTTGGGTTCCTCTAGTTTGTTGAGCATAATGATACCCGCACCATACACTGAAGATTCATCCACAAGCAGAAAATGCGCAGACACAGAATGACGTTTTGTATTCACGGTGTTCGCGAATTCCTGTGATTCTGTATGCTCTCCCAGACGCCCTGGGGAGATGGCTTCTCGGCGCTGGCATCCGGATCGAAACCAAAGCTGTCTCTCAAGAACTGCTGGGTCGTCGGTCCAATCGTGATCACATATGTGCCCGATCTCCTCCTCTCCTCCGTCGGCAGCGCCTGTCCTGTTTGGGGATCTAGGATTCCTAACCCCTTGAGCATACCGTCACAGCCTGTGGGTGAAAAGACAACAACCCATCTCTCTGAGGCGTCCTTTGTTTGTTCCAAGATGCCAGTGAAGTCTTCGGGAAATGTTTTCATCACGCCAGTCCCATATACAACTTCTTCCGTAACGTTTATCCTCCTATCGCACGGAAGGCTTGGGTCCATCAGCGTCTTGGGGATTATGTCCCGCCTTTGCTCTCCCACTGGGAACAATAAAGATGGCAGTGTCTTGCGCCCAGGGTACCATGCTGCGTAATGCTCCAGCATATACTGCGCGAGCGCCTCGCCATTGCCAGTGTGTGAGCCAAAAATACGCAGGGGAAGCGGTATCGCCTCTAGAGCACGGGTGGTGGCAGGGCCAACACTATATATAGGTACTGTTTGTAAACAATCTAGCGATACTTTGGAAGTCAGTACTAATCTTGACAACGGTGTCTCAGGACAGCAATACCTGTGCTCTCATTGACAAGCTTGGTGAAAGCTTCAACAGCACGTTGAGATGTGAAGATTATTCCACCATACTTGGACGCAACATTGTCCGAGATCTGCTGGTGGCTTATGAGATTCTCAAAGTTCGACAGGCCCGTATCCTCGAAGCGATGCTGTAGGACAGGCACGAATCGAGGGACAAAGGCTGGATCAGCCGCCGACGAGAAGAGCTCTCGGTATGCATCCGTGGGACTACTCTCGGTCTTCAACAACAAGACTGGAACTCCCGTGCTACTCTCCTGTACATGAGCAGGTGCCATGGTGCGAGGCGAAGTAAGCAGTGGCTGGCCCCTTTTTCAAGAAAGGATCATAGACAATGGGGACAATGGGAGCATCACGCCTGACGGTCAACCGACTGTCGGGGTTCGGGCCCCGGGGTTCGGAGGACCTTTCGATATGGTCTTATCGATAAGACATCGTCATAGCCTTGAATCTTCGGCTCCGACGAACTTTGAGCTTACCAATGCGTTCGCGCCGAGGAATTTCACACATGGCAACATCCTTCTCTTAGACACTCGCTGAAGAAATCCGGGGACGATATGGCTCCTGAGGATAAAGACCAGCAAGGTGACGCCAAGGCAACGACCTCGACTGCTGGGGGTTCAGCTGGCGCACCATACACCAGGCTACCGAATGGCATCATCGTAGACAAGGACGGCAAGCCGTAAGGGTCCTCCCTCACCCCAATTGCTACTCAACTGAACAAAGTGACCAGCTGTCGCTCCTGCAATTCGAAATCGGCGTTCTCCGCCTTCGCCGCGCAAGCCACCAAGCAGTCGAAGAGACCCAAAGTCGAGTGCCCACCAGACGTCGAAACCCTGGGCCGCTGCTCGTGGACTCTTCTACACTCCATCGCCGCTACATATCCTGAGAAACCGACGACGTCGCAGCAGTCGGACGTCGTGTCGTTCGTCAAGCTCTTCTCGAAACTGTATCCGTGCTGGGTATGCGCGGAAGATTTCCAAGGGTACATTGCCAAGAGCGCGCCCAAGGCGGGGAGTAGAAGTGAATTGGGAGACTGGATGTGCAAGGCACACAACGATGTCAATGTCAAGCTGGGAAAGCCGACGTTTGACTGCAGCAAATGGGAGGAGCGTTGGGTGACGGGCCCCAAAGATGGGAGCTGTGACTGACGTGGTGCCAACGTGGTCGCTAAGCTCAGGTACCACGAACCTGCTCAGCTTTGCTATTCCATTAGACGGTCGGATGCTGTACGTTGACCTATTAGACGGCTACTTTGGGGCGGCACAGATGACTGGACCATGTGTATGAAAGCGTTTGTACTATTACTGTTGATACTATTAGACCACAATGGCATTGACTCTACTCTGCTGACAATGTTAGCATCTAGGAGAACGAGACAGATCATATGTTCAGGACATTCGCGAGACACATGCACATGTGGAACGTGGATGGGCATCTTCCTGCACGTCAAAGGTAGCTCATACGATTGCGATTGCGCCACTTTTGTTCGTGATGATGGGCAGAGATGCTAGAAATGGGCTCACATGCGGCTTGGCCCCTCTTTGACGCAGGCTCTATCGATTTCACAAGCTTCAATCGACCAGTGAGGTACAAATCGACAAAGTGAGGCCGAATTCGCCGTGGTACCACGATTACATCACCAATAGCTAAGGGAAGACATAGCGGCCCACACCAGCTCCCGAGCTGCATTGCTTCGTCCGGCATGGACGGCGCACTGCCAGTCTGGAATTTGATGGCATCGTAATCCGGACGTGTCGGGTGATTCTTTTCCCATTTAGCAAGCGTTCATTGAAAGCTGCTGCCAAGTGAAGCTGTTGATCAAGTTTCCGTTGAATCGTGTTTCTACCACCCTGCCCGTCACTTTACCTTCTCGCTCAAGCAGTGCTTGGCACGCGTAGCAACAATGGCTGACATCAGAACGCAAAGTCTCAAGAAGCCCGTCGATGTGGCAGAGTATCTCTTCCGTCGACTTCACGAAGCCGGTGTCCGCTCAGTCCATGGTGTACCGGGAGACTACAATCTTGTTGCGCTCGACTATCTCCCAGGATGTGGTCTCAACTGGGTCGGCAGCGTCAATGAGCTCAATGCAGGTGAGTCAACTCGAGGAGCCACGGCAGAGCCCATCTCACAATCATAGCGTACGCCGCCGATGGATATGCCCGCGTAAAGAAAATCTCGGCTCTCATTACGACGTTTGGTGTCGGCGAGCTTTCAGCCATCAACGGTGTTGCAGGCGCCTTCTCGGAGATGATTCCAGTCGTCCACATTGTTGGCTGCCCTTCCACCTTGTCCCAGCGAAACGGCATGCTGCTTCACCACACACTGGGCAACGGAGATTTCAACGTGTTTGCCAACATGAACACGTCAATCTCGTGCAATGTTGCCAAGCTGAACCATCCGTCCGAAATCGCCGACCAGATTGATCATGCGTTGCGAGAGTGCCAGCTTCAGTCAAGGCCAGTGTACATCATGCTGCCCACAGACATGGTGCAGGCTAAGGTCGAGGGCGCGAGGCTCGACAACCCCATTGACTTGACGGAGCCTTCCAACGAGCCGGAGAAGGAGGACTACGTGGTGGACGTGGTTCTGAAGTATCTCCGAGCGGCCAAGCGACCCATCATCCTTGCCGATGCCTGCGCGATTCGACACCGTGTGCTGAATGAAGTACACGATCTCGTCGAGAAGACGAATCTCCCGGTTTTTGTGACGCCAATGGGCAAGAGCGCCGTCAATGAAACACATCCCAACTATGGAGGTGTGTACGCTGGTGATGGATCGCATCCCGATGTGAAGGAAGCCGTCAGCGCAGCCGATCTGATCATCACCATTGGTGCCTTGAAAGTAAGTAACTCGGCGCCGTCAGCTGCATGCGTTCTAACAACTGGCCCAGAGCGACTTCAACACGTCAGGCTTCACGTACCGAACCTCGCAGCTCAATACCATTGACCTCCACAGCGATCACTGCATCGTCAGATATTCTGTGTACCCCGGTGTTCGCATGAGGGGCGTCCTCCGCAAGGTCATCAACCAGGTCTCGGCCAGTGAATTGGCTGTTCACCCGAGCCCAACGGTCTCGACCCAGGTGAACAAGACCGATGATGGTTCACAGACAATCACGCAGGCTTGGCTTTGGCCCCGTGTCGGCCACTTCCTGAAGGCAAAGGACATTGTCGTCACCGAGACGGGCACGGCCAACTTTGGCATCTGGGACACCAAGTTCCCAGAAGGCGTCACAGCCCTCAGTCAGGTTCTTTGGGGCAGCATCGGATGGTCGGTCGGCGCTTGCCAAGGTGCGGCGTTGGCTGCCAAAGATCTGGGCGATCGCCGTCGCACGATCCTCTTTGTCGGCGATGGGTCGTTCCAATTGACTGCACAAGAGCTGAGCACGATGATCCGCCAGGGTCTCAAGCCCATCATGTAGGTTTGCTTCTTTGGTTGCTGGACAGGCAACAGCTAACCATAAATGACCAGATTCGTCCTCTGCAACGAAGGCTTCACCATTGAGCGTTTCATCCACGGCATGGAGGCCACGTATAACGACATTGCGCAATGGGACTTTAAGGCTCTGGTCGACGTGTTTGGAGGTAGCAAGACCTCTCGCAAGTTCACGGTCAAAACCAAGGACGAGCTCAACAAGCTCTTGACTGATGATGCGTTCAATGCGGCCGACTGCCTCCAATTTGTCGAGTTGTACATGCCGAAAGAAGACGCGCCGCGCGCGCTGGTGATGACTGCCGAAGCAAGCGCGAAAACCAATGCGCAGAGAGAATAGGGGAGGGGAGATGACTCTTTACGATAGCACGTAATAGCCTAGGAAAGGTGTTTACTATTGAACAAACGGTCAAATCTGACAGCAAGTGTCGTCTTGGCGTTGTAGGACTCGCGTGCTCATCGATGGGGAATTTCAAGGTGAATGAAGAAGTTCGGGATGCTCGCGTAGGTGACCCACAAAAGATATCTCAGGCTCAGGCTGGTTCATGGATTTCCACCTTGTGCATGCAAACTCATAACCTAGCCATCACCAGTAGAGCGAGCCACCGCACCGCCGAATTTCTCGTCCTTCTCTTCACCAATTTCCTTACCACGTCAATCGCACGCGCAGTCGCTGTTTTATCCGTTCATTATGGGCGACAATAAGCGCAAGCAGCCACCGGCAGGCTCCAACGGCTCTGCCCCTAAGAAGAGCAAGGTTCGATGGCTTTGATGACTGCTCCTGAATTTCTAGCTCATTGTTTCTCAGGGCGGCGGTGGCTCCGGAAAGTGGAGGACACCTCACCAGCAAGCCAAATTGGCGAAGAATGTGGCCATTGGCAAATCATTAACGGTCGGTGATCGGGGGGTGTGGTTCACATATGCGCGCAACATGAAGTACAAGGCGCAGAGGGAGATTGTCGATCTCTGTGAAGAGGTTTGTCTCATCGCTCACGCTACAAGCTCAACGTGCAGGAGACTGATGACCCTTGCCAGTACGGCGAGACCATGTACGGCATCAAGCGGCAGTCGGAGCCCGATGAGGACGACGAGGATGCGCACCAAGATATTGAGGCGTCCATCGAGCAGGAGCTCAGCGATCTGAAGCCAGGTAAGCCCAAGACTGGGCAAACCTTTGTGGTGGTGCACGTCGATGTCGAATGCTTGATGTTTGTGCGAATGGCGCAACCTATCGACCCGGTCGAGTTTGTGCGTAAAATATGCCAGGACGCTCGCGACTGCAAGGATGTAATGAGCCGGAAGACAAAGTACGTCAACAGACTGACGCCTATCACGGACATGGCCAAGGCTACGGAAAAGGGCCTTGTTCAGTTGGCGAGAACGGTCATGGCGCCGCACTTTGTGTTGAACAGCGGCGGGGAGGATCTTAGCGAGGAACCCAGCACCGATGCGGACTTACCAGCCCCAGGAGGCGAGGCCGCCAACGACACGGCACCTACGACAACGAGGGCAGCGGAGCCGACAGGCGAGGCGTCGCGCCCGACATATGCCATTCGCCCCAGTATGCGAAGCCATCTCACATTGAATCGCGATATTGTCATCAAGAAGGTGGCAGAGCTGCCTGATTCGAGTCACAAGGTCAAGCTCACTGAGCCGGACAAGGTCATATTGATCGATATCTACCAGGTATGTCCCCAGTGTCGTGTGCGGCTGATTCTGCGGTCGTGCCTCGCGCGGAGTCTTTCCGACTGACATTGACAGATGTTCTGCGGCATGTCGGTCGTTGACGGCGTGGAGTGGGAGAGTCTCAAGCGTTACAACGTAAACGAGCTGTATCGCATGGGAGCCGAGAATAAGACGGCTGTGGCTGATCTCAAAGCGAAGGAAGAGACCACAGCGTCGACGTAGGCTTCGGACCGGCGCTGCCCGCAGTATCTAATGCGTTCTGTTTCACAGTAGGATAAGAACTATACACGAGGGCTGTAGGAATGAATCTACTCTTCATACACAAGCATTCCCGGGCAGCAAGACGTTGCATTGAGGTGGGATGTGTGGGAGTATGAAGTGGTTTCAGGTGGCAGTTATAATCACAAAGGCATGAGAGTATCCATGTTTGTGCGCTCTATTCCTACATGGACAATGCACTAGTGATACGTACTGGCGAGACGGTGTGAACTTGAGTCTTTGAGAGCGACATTTTCTTCCAATGGGAGTAGTATGAAGAAATAATTAAAATATCGGCAATGCTTTCCAGTCCATGTCTTCGCTGGATGACCAAATTCGCGAGCACGCCGCCCCCTGGCACCTTCCCCATTCACTAATTGTTAGGCAGCCGTGGCTAGATCCAGCTCGCTAAATAAGCCAATCACGAGCTGCCCGACTCGCTTATATCTGCATATGATTGGAACTAATACGCAACGTCTTCAATCGCAATAACCTACTACTTCATCCTCAGTTGCCAGGGCTCAACCTCATCACAATGCCTCCCGGACGTTGACCGAATCTTCTCAACCTCGATCATTCGACATGCAGTAATCAAGCTTCCTCATGGCTTGTTTTAAATCGCTTGACGGGAGAGTTCCGCACTTTGTTGGACGGCGATGGGTTGACAGTAGGATCATGCTCGATCTTCGTCATTATATCCCAAGGGCTCCAAGCTCCACGAGCAAAAGGGCGCATGGACCGACCGTTTTGGATGATTAGGAAAGCGGAGCTGCTACTAGTGTGCAATGAGTTGAGCACGGCTCGGGCTACATTCAACACACAACGGAGCTTATACCCACCCTCTTGATCGACGGCTCCGGTGCACGCTGTCAGCTCAATGTCACAGTTCTCGGCCTCGACGAGGACCAGAGCACAGTATTCCTGCCTCTTGCTAGCTTCGCGACTAAGTTCGGCAGACTGATTCCGTAGTGTATGTGAGCCCAGAGCCTGTGCTTGTGCGCTTCGTGAAAGTAAGGCTGTTCTCCCGTGTCTGGTGTCGAGAGTCTTTCGCTTGGCTGGCTCGCTTCTGATCGCTTGAAAAAACTGGTCGCCTTGAACGTCTCTTACCTTAGCGTCATCATGGGTTCTCGGTCATCATGCGTCTCGCTACGAGGCGCCATCTACTTGTCCACGGGGGGTCGCTGCACAAAGTACCCTGGCTTCTCACCGTGGTTGCCATATCTTCCTTCGGGCCCCTGACCGCTTCGGCATCTGATTACGTGCCAAGTCATCATATCAGAAAGAAAGCCAGCAAGTCAGCAGCTGGCCTGTCAGTTCGACATTCACATCACCCTTCAACAACCTACCGTCTCAAAGTTGTATTCTCTTTCCTTTTGTCCGTATGAAGCTCCCAACGTACACGGAGCATACTGCGCACTATTGCCGAGCACTGCCCGTGAGGCCAGCGACGTTTATATGCAAACTGCAACAGCCAGTGCTCACCAGCTCTGCGTAGCTTGCTCGTGTGCGGATGTGCCGAGGCCGCAGCGTTCGAGACTGCAAGGCAACAGAACGGCATTATCAGTCAAGTCAAATGGATCTCGTCGTAAAGGACTTCACTTCCACTCCGCCCCCTCGGAGAAACTCCTTACGGCGTCTCTTCGCCCAGATCATCGCCACCGGAGAAGCTCAGCCTTACACATCAGAATCACCAACGCAAAACCCAAGCTCGTTCTCCCTAAGACTTCGTCTCTGAGTGTCGCCATGTCTCCTCAGGCGGGCGACTATACACTAGCATACGATACGGATGACGACCTACTATCGATTCCAGAAACAGATCCGCCCGATGCTTGTCAGCAGCACGCGCAAAATGCCGAATACCTTCGCTTCTATGATCCCGATAGCAGCATGCAGGCGGTCAAGAATCACATTCATCTTCGTTTCCCCTCGCTTTCAGTTGTCGATGTGGGATCCACAGCGTCTACGGACGCTCAGATGCTACGCAGTGTCCGTCTTGTCGATGGCAGGCGGCTCTTGATCCATCTGCCATCCTGGTACAGGAGGCCGCTGCAACATGAGTTGGGCTCTATCACGCAAGAACTTCTCAACATCTGCTGGCTGCAGTCTTTACCAAAGTACCGAAGCAAGAATCAAGATAGGGGGCAAGCCGCCCTGTTTTCCTCTCGCCCTTGGCCTCCCATCGAAGCCACTAACTTCACGAAAGACGTCACGAACACGAACCATCTCACAGGCTTTCTTCCGATAATCTTACACCACGAATACTCAACCAGTGCAACACAGAGAAGCATGGACTTCGAGATCATGTTGAGCGAGCCGCCGCTGGGGACAAGTATTCCGGAGTTGGAAGAAGCGCTAAGTCAGAGGGAGCGTATGTCTTGCGACTGGCAGACTGGGCAGTTGTTCCGTCGGATTGCCTCGAATATTTCACCGACTGGCTACTTCGGCCCGCCAGCACATGTCCTGGCAGAGCATACGAGCATGCCATGGCTCTCTGATAGTATGGCAGGGACCTACTTGAGGTCGGACATCGGATATCCATCATGGTCCGAGGCCTTTGGGGAACTCTTCTACACGGCGTTGGAGGAAGCAGGAAGGTCTCGAATCACACTACCGTCTCATAAGCTACATGTCGCCTTTGAACGTTTTCGCCCTGCGTTCGACGTTGTCAAACGACCGAGCTTGGTGGCCATAGACGGGTGCGAAGACAGCCAGGTCCTGGTCTTACGACGTAAAGAAAGCAAAAGATACCCAAACTCGAAACCTGGCGTGTCAGAGGCCTCTGAGGATGAGAGCACAGATGACGCTTTTATAAACATCGGCAGCTTCTCGACGGATGTCAAGGTGACTGGTTTGAAGAGTTGGGGGCATTTCGTCTTTGGCGATCCTTTATTTGCAACCTGCTTCCTTAACACTGCATCGGACGCCCTGATCAAGGGGATGAACACAGCATTCAGTGCCGATGACCCCCTGGGTGACGCAGACCTCGTTGAGGACCCGCAGGATGCACACATTCGCCTGCTGTTCTACGACATTGTGCACACAATGCGTGGAATTGCAAGGCAACACAAGGGCATCAGGACTCCGGACAGTGCGCAAAAGGAGGATATGTGGTGGATGAGGCTCAGAAAGGCCTTGGCAAAGCTTGACGACATGACAGCGGAGGAAGATTAGGGGCAATTGGTATCTATGCAACAAGCGGCGAATCAGCACCACATTGGCGAGGATGGGCTACAGGCTAGCTCGGAAAGAATGCAGATACGTATATACCATTGAACACGGTCAGAACACATGCCCTGTCATGCAGTACTATCTCGCGTATTATTTTGTGGTACGTCTCTCATCGTCCTCCCCGTCATCTTCGTCCCTTGGGAGGTTGATTCCCATCATGCCGAGGAGGTTACCGGTAGGTCCAGCCATGCCTCCTTGACTTTTGAAGCTCTCGAGAATGTTCTTTGCTAGGTTGTAGTCCACATCAACTTCTTCCTCGCTGTCCTCCTGGGCATCGGCTACTTCCCCTTGCCCTCGGCTGTCCGTAATGTTCGACCGTTTCATGGGAGGATCTAGGTGGAGGGCACCGTGACCCTGCAATTCAGCCTCCAACTGGCTTGTGATCTTCCGAATTTCCTTAACATCGTCATCTTCGTCTCCTGCTTCCTCTTCTTCTTGAGCTCCAGTTTTCCCCGTCTCTGCTGCCCGCGGCGAAGCTGTGTCTTGGGTGTCGACATGTTTCCGTGTGGTTGTTGTACCTGAGGTCGGTGGGAATCCCATCATCTCCCGCATCAATCTCGAGAATTCCTCTTCGTCAAAGCTGACCTCCTTATCCTCTTCATCACTGTCTTCATCCTCTGACGCCAACTCATCCTCGTCATCGTCATAATCCATCTCGTCCATTTCCGCTCCATCGGGTCCAGCGGTTTCGTCATTCAAGAAAGCCTCGAAGCGAGAAACGATCTTGCGCAGATTATCCTTTGCGTTGGGATCACCAAACCCTTTGTCTTCATTCTGCGTATCCTTTCGTCGTGTTCGACCGCTGAGCTCATGCTCAAAATCTTCATAGTTGATGTCGAGCCACGTCTCCTGATCGTTTCTGGGTGTTTCCGGCCAAGACTCTATATCTTTGTCGGAAGGTAGGATTCCATCTCCATCCTCTTTCATATCCTCAATCATGATCGCTATCTCACGCACAACACGGCTCTTGCTAGTCTCTGCCTTAGCAGCAAGGATCTCGTAGCCGCACGTCAACTTCATCCCTGTTTCTAGCCTTCTTGTCCTTTCATCTGTGGCAACTTTTTCCACTCCTTCGTCCAAGCTGGGGAGTAGATATTGCCACCTTGAAGGTGTTTCGAAACGTTGGGATCGAAGTTGGGCGTATAGGACCTTGCTAAACCGGACGCTGACAGTAACCAGGTCCTCGGGTGGGAACGTAAGTGTTGAGGTCGTCGAAAGGATGGGTTTCAAGTTGATAGCGTCCCGGAGATAGAATGCTTCGACGGCTGGGGCAACGGATCTCGGTGAGGCGTGCACAATGTAGGCTAGACGTCGTGGTATGGTGACCAGCGAGTGGTGCAACGAGTCCTGAATCTGACCAGGGTATTTCTCCAATCGATAGAAAGCCTCTGCCTCGACGAATGTCGAATGAACTAATTCAGATGACTTATCTTTGATAAATCTCACCGCCTCGCTCAAGGCTAACTTCTGGTTCGTGTCATCCCTGCAGGGGATGAGAAGGAGCTTCTCGTCGTGAAGCCACACACGATTTTGGTCATTCTCTGGGCTCAGCCATTTGGGCAACACGTTTGCCGCTTCAACAAGAAGGAACTCGCCGTCCGTGTCGTAGATACGGACCCAGAGATCGGGGTTTTCGGCGGTGAGTCGCCTGAGTAGATAAACGACCAACCACTCATCCTCCACGGCGTCGCCATACTGTACCTGACCCTCGAGGTAAATGAGTCCTATAGTCATCAACATCAGCGTGGCTCATATTTCTGCTTGACTGCGCTCGTACCGTTCTCATTTTTGAGTTCCAAGTTGAACTGATCCCGTTGCCAAATGTAGTCTGTGGCCAAGTCTTGACACAAACTCAGCGCTTCTTTGCGTAACGCCTCGAGTTTGACCAGAGAAGACCGGGCGTCGGCTCTGTCGTCTATCATGAAGAGCAAGTACTGAACTGTGTCTTCAGGCAACTCCCTCTCGAACCCGGAATGACCAGCGGTCTCGTCATGGGGGAGGTTCTCCATTTTGTACTATCTCAAAAAGAGTAAATCGGGTGCATCGACACTGGACATGTTAGGGGTTCAACTTGTAGATGACCCTGCCAGAGCGAGGCGCCAACTCGAAAACTGCGCAACGTCTTTTCTTGACTAAAGCAGCAATGGTAAAAAAAGGCTGGCCTGTCGTTCTAGGTGACGCAAGTTCTCGTCCGACTGTTGAGCTTCCCAGGCGCAAGTCAGAGCCCAAAATGCTCACCCTATAGTCTACACAGCACCGTCCTGCCAACACGGTCACGCTTGCCCCACCACAGTTAATTGCCCCGACGCGCTCGTCGCGTCTTTTCAGTCCTGCGCATACACGTCCGCCAACGCCCACCTTTGAGTCCTAGCCCAACGTCACAGTATTCGCGATGCCAGAAAGCTCATAAACCCGTACTTGTCAACTACAAGATGCGCTCGTCTTTGCCATTACACAGCTCTCTGTACCCCTCCGAATCCAACGCTTAGTACAACATGGCACCCCGGAAGCGCACGCACGATGACGGCGGCGACACAATTGAGGAGGTTGTCGAAGCTACTTCGGCCTTGCGGCCAGAGTCTTCGGTAAGTTACCGTTGTTCCGGCTCTATTCTGGTCATTCTCTGACGCCTTGCACAGCGGAAAAGGGCGCGAGTGTCCATCAACGTTCAAGACAAGGACCAAGGACCTGTCGATGACGAGAGCCTGGCCTCTGAAGACGAGGATGAAGATGAAGAGCTATCAAATGCGCCCCAGTCACCACCACAGACCCAATACGAGTTCGAACGCGATGCCGGCTTCCACCACCTAGAAAACATCGAATACGACGACTTTCGAGCAACTCAGGCCATCAGAAGGCAAAGGGAGAAACAAGTTGGCCAAAATGCGGCAGCGGAGTCCGGCATTATTGAGTCTGTCACATGTATCAACTTCATGTGCCACACCCGACTTCATGTCGAGCTCGGCCCTTTGATCAACTTCGTTGTTGGCGAAAATGGCAGCGGCAAAAGTGCCGTGCTGACAGCTATCACGCTTTGTCTAGGTGGCAAGGCCAGTGATACAAATCGTGGAGGTAGCTTGCGCTCGTTCGTCCGAGCAGGGCAGGAGCATGGCCAACTCATCGTCAGGATAAAAAATGCTGGAACAGACGCGTACCAGCCTGACCTCTACGGCGACACAATCACAATCGAGCGACACTTTTCCAAATCCGGAACCAGCGGCTTCAAGATCAAGTCAGCGGCGGAAAAGGTGATCTCGACAAAGAAGCAGGAAGTGGACGAAATCTCAGAATGGTATGCGCTACAAATCAGCAATCCTTTGACCGTCCTTTCCCAGGACAATGCTCGGCAATTCCTCAACTCTGCAAGCCCTGCACAGAAGTACAAGTATTTCATCTCCGGCGTGCAGCTCGAGCAATTGGACAATGATTACAAGATGTCAAGAGACACGCTAGATCGAACGGAACAGCTCAGCGATGAGCTCAAGGACAGAATCGCCATTCTCAAGAAGGAAATGGACGAAGCTCTAAGGCAAGCCGAGCTAGCCAAACAGAACGGCGATCTGCGCGCCAAAGCACGATTCCTTCGAAGTCAACTTGCTTGGGTCCAGGTGCTGGAGCAGGAGAACATACTCAAGCAAAAGATTGAGATTCTAGCTGAACGCGAGCAGCGAGTGCTTGAAGCTGAGCAAGCACGTGATACTAATTCCCAAAACCTTGAGGACTTGGACCAGCAGATTGCCAGGGCGGAGCAGGTCAGAGAAGAAGTTGTGGCAGAGGGGGCCACCTTTTCGCAAAAGGTTGCAGCGGCAGAGGAAATCCTCGAGAAAGCTAAGAGGGAGCTGGCTGATATACACCAAGAGGAAAGAGCCGCGCACACCCGCCTAAAGAATGCAGGGGATCACGTAAACAAGACGAAAGACCTCATCCAACAAGAGGAGGAGCGTCTCAGCGAATCAACGGGTCCCGAGAGGGCGCAAAAAGACTCGGAACTCAACAATGCGAAGACAAGAGAGGAGGAGATTCGCAAGCAACAATCGCTGGCAAATGAACGTACGCCCGCCCTGAAAGAAGCTGTCAACGTCGCAGAGCGCACATTCCAAGAGGCAGACAAGCTTTTCAACGCCAAGAGAAAGGAAACTCTTGAAGCCAAAAATCATCGCGACGCCCTCATGGAAAATTCCGGTGGTGCAATGGATGGCTACTCCGACACGATGAAAAGAATTGTCGATGCAATCCACAACGATGGCACGTTCGCTCACAAGCCGGTTGGGCCCCTGGGCTCACTAATACGATTGAAGCAGCCAGAATGGTCAAAGATTCTGGAGAAGACATTAGGCGATACTCTGAACGGCTTTGTTGTGCGAAGCAAGGGTGACCAAACCAAGCTAAGCAGACTCATCGGCCGTTACACCGATAAGCCACCCCCTATTTTCATATCGAATCAAGGTCATCTGGACACTGCAGCCAACGAGCCCGACGAGGATTTCGACACGATTCTACGCGTCATGGAGTTCGATGATGATACGGTCCGGACCCAATTAATTATGAACGCGTCAGTAGAGAAAATCATCTTGGTGAAGGACCGTGTTCGTGCCCAACAAGTCATGTTCAACCAGGCTCCCCCGCGCAACGTAGGCGCATGCATTTGTTTGCACGACGGCGCCAACAAACGAAATCATGGTCTTCGATTAACGAACCGTGGAGGCAACAAGAGCACAAGTCCAATCAGCCCACCTGAGAACAGACCCGGAGCCATAGTCAGTGGCCAGCCACGCATGCGCACAGATATAAAACGCCAAGTCGCTCTACAGCAGGAGATAGTGAAGCAGTTGGGCCAGGATCTGATCGCCATGACTCACAAACAGAAAGATGCGAAGAAAGCACTGGTAAATGCGCAGAACGAGAAAGAAGGCAACAATCAGGCGATTCAGAACTTGGCACGAGAGATCCGCCAAGCACAAGCTGACATTCAGCGCATAGAAGAAGAGTTGGACCAATTCGAGGGCGCTGACGATCGACTGGAGACCCTCAGGGCCACTCTGCGAGAGCACAATGAGGAAGCTGAGCAGGTCGGCATGCAATACGGCAACATGAGACTCCAGAAGGAGACTCTGTCCGACAAAGTTCGGGAGGAAAAGAAGAAAGTGGAAGCGTTGAAGGAAGAAGGCAAAGACTTCCAAGCTCGCGTCAACAAAGCAGAAGGCAAGGTCCGCGGCCTGAATGATGCCCGAAAGGTGGCTGTTTCATCGAAGAACGCTGCCTACGATCAGGCTGCCATGGCAGTACAGGAACGTGACCGGGCCGAGGTCAAGCGTCAGCAATATGTCAACCAGGTTGCTGAATACACAGAGGAGGCCGAGAAGGTGTGCCAGGAGCGGCCTCCTATACCTGATGGCGAAACTCGTCAGAATTTGGAAAAGCGTTTCAAGAAGATCAAGGAACAGCTTGCTGCTCGAGAGAAGCGTTTTGGAGGTTCTGACGAGGAGCTTTTCGCGCGTCGCGATGAGGCTGTGAAGCGTTATGAGGATATCAAGACCCAGGCCCAGGATGTGGAGGAGACCATTGTCTCTTTGAAGAGAGCCATGGGCCGACGTCTTGAAATCTGGCGACAATTCCAACGGCAAATCAGTGCGCGTGTACGCAATCAGTTCACCATTGTGCTCAGCGAACGCGGGTTCCGTGGCGGTATCGAACTCGATCACAAAAATCGGAAAATACACCTTAGGGTCGAGCCCGATGAAACGCGCAAGAGCGATGCTGGGCGCAACACAAAGACATTGTCCGGAGGTGAAAAATCGTTCACTTCCATATGTATGCTTCTTGCCATATGGGAGGCCGTTTCATCACCCATTCGATGCCTGGACGAGTTTGATGTTTTCATGGACAATGTCAACAGGGCGATGAGCACCAACTTACTTGTAAGTCTTGTCGCGTTGACGGCAGGATGTATCATCAGCTAACCTGCTTATAGTGTGATGCTGCCCGCCGGTCGGTGTCCCGTCAGTACATACTCATTACACCTAATGCCATCGAGGGTCGCGCAAGGATGGACAAGGATGTCAACATTATCCGGTGAGTGCTGCGCTGTTGCAACTGTTGAGAATATGTTCGCTAACGTCTTCTAGGCTGACGGACCCTCGTCAACAGAGGCTGATTTAGGGAGTTCCACGCCTTGTTGCAGGATGAGCTGGTGCGGCGCATTGTATGGCGTTACGGGTGTCGGATGTGGGCTGCCTCGGGAGTGCAGTTTCGCGACTTGTTTCCGTACTCTATGATGTTCAAGTCGTTGGTGCACGGTTGTTTTGTAGCATTTCAGGGGTCGCGACAGGTACCGATGTTCCGTTCATGTACATGTTACTCTTACACCAATACAAGATTTCTACATGATGTACAGAGTCTCTCACGAGACTAAAATTAGATCCTCGCACCCTTGCTTCTCAAGACATTGATTCCTGCGCTCGCTGTAAAGCCAACCCACTGCCCAATGGCTCCAAGTGCGCCGCCTACAGACTGGACCTCGCCAAGTCGTCGTTTGAGGAACTTGTTGGTCTCAACATAGTCGGGGGAGTGGTCATTCGTCATGAACAGCTCGCTGGAGCTGTAGATCATGGATAGAGTCGCGCGCTTAGTGTACCAGGACGGATCGACCGCGGTGTCGCCAGCTAAATACCAAATCTCGTCCGATAGCATGGCAAGCTCTTTGAGGGAGGCCGGGGCGTGGCTGGGTTGTGCCATCACAGCAAGAGCCTAGGTAGTGCAAAGTCAGCAAGCCTTCTATACTTCGATCCGGGGCTTCTTACCTCTTGCCACTGGTGAATGACTTCTCGGTTGGCCATGAGCCGTTCCCACGTCAGAGCTGTAACCTTGGCCCCTACGCCAACGGGCGCATCTTCCCCTTGGAATATATGGCTGCTCTTTGCTGCTAGCGCCAGTCTTTGTGTATAGAGGTGATAGCGGATCAAGCTGAATGCACCGTCGGGAAGAGCACTTGGGCTGATGTCGAGGAGACCGGCATCGCATGCGCCGAGGGACAGCGCGCGGTGGGTGAAGCCATGCTCGGGCACATGCTTGTATGCTGCAGAGAGAATCAACGTCTCTGTTGCTCCGAAGGGACCAGGCGGAGGCGGGTGGTCGTATGAATGGAAGGCGCGACGAGAATGGATGTGCTGGTTGCACGTCCGAGGGCGGGTGGTTCGAAAGCAGCGCGTTGCTGTACGCGTGGGTAGGGCTGTGGCCATGATGACTGTTTGCGCAGTGGTAATGGCTGTCTATTCTGGAATTGAGCTTAGAAGCCTAGTTCACGTCTTGAGCTTTGAGGTGGCTTGACGATGATACAGGCCAATTGATGATGCCTACCGTCACTACCTTGCTAGAACTTCACTATCCCTACGGCGTAGATTCGACGGCTTTATTCCGCCCTTGTCCCACCTTTAGCCAAGGGTCTCGGCACACAGGGTCTACCTACCCTATATCGCTTCGTTGGTCATGTTGGTGCCAATGCTGTTTATGATCACATATAATATTTACGAGCTATATCAGTCGGCGGCGATGAATGAAAATCATTGAGCCCGGGAGTATCAATACTATGAATATGGGTTTTTCTGGTGTTGTGAACTGCGTACCCGTGCAAGTTCAGAAATCAGCATAACTTGCGGACCAGACCTTACTATGAACATGAGTGAATACCTGGGATATAATCATGTTCATTCGCACAGCGGCGCGGGTAACGGCTTCCAATCAACGCTTAGGGTACAATGCGCATAAGAGCGCCCCTCTCACTCCGATCATTCCCTCCGAAGCCTTCTGTTGATCGTTGACCAGGCAGCTGGCCAATTCAACAAGGCACACAAGGAGGGGCAGCCTTCATTGCACGTTCGACTGAAGCTGCGGCTGCCGGCTTCAGTCCCCGACCGAGCTGCACGAGTGCATGCGCCTAATGCAGGATCACATTGCAATCACTGGTTCCAAGCTGCATGAGGTATGACTGGCTCACCGGTGAGAGAAAACATCGTAGGCCTATGGTCCCCGTCTGGAGAATACAATTGGGCAGCACACTGCATGGTGTCACATCATTCACGCTCCGAGGCCTGGGCTGGGTAACGTAATTGTTTATTAATATGCGCCTTTGCGAACAGGATGAGACTCCGAAGGTCAATAAAGTGGTCGTATCACCCGCATTCCTCCGTTCGTATCCGCGCACTCTATTTATATGTGGCTCACCAGACCCGCCAACCGCCATCCATCTGTATTACCTACGAGCTGTAGGCCAACCTTCTTGTACGTAGTAATTTTGTCGATACGCAGTGGTGTAGCTTCTGAAATCAGTGAATTGCTACATATCTGGCTGAGCAAACTTGCAAGGCCCATTCGGGGATAAGTCTCAGAACCATGCGGCTTCTGGGTACGGACGTCGACTATCTGATAATGCCACTTCTCACATGCATCGCTTTTCGACTCTTTTTGAGAGGAGATGCGTGAAGTAAAGAGGCACAAAAGTATTTGAGTATCAAGACAAAGATGCCTCCTAACTAAGTGGTCTAGTATCATGCTTGCCAGCTCGCAAGCTGCTGCGCTGTCACGTGATGGTTAGCGATTCTTGACGTCGGATATTCTTTTGCAACTCGGCGCCAGGAGTCAGACTTTCTCAACACTTGTCGCTAAGCGCCGCACGAGCTATGCGTTGGCATGTCATTAACTAAAAGTTCCAGGCTGGGTTATAGGCAAGGTCAATGCTAAGTTGGACCATTCCATCCGCCAGGTACCTTGAGGAATAACGCACGACACAGTGCGTCCATACTAGCAGTCATTAGGCTGGGTTGAGGCCTTGAGGTGATGTAAGTGCGGGGCCTCTGGCACCACACGCAACGTTCATTGGTTTCCTGTCTTTGCGACGCTTTGCAGCTCCAGTCAGGCTGACCGCGTGCACGCGTCTTTTTCCTCCTCTTGGTCCTCATCACATTTCGAGCTGTGCCGACGCGACTTCCTAGAGGTGCAACCATCGACGACCCCTGAAGCCCGCTTCCATTTGCCAACTGTTCAAGGGCTCAAGAGCATCGTGGTAGTCTCGTACAGAGGTGTGCGCACGTCTAGCCAGGCCCCAACACTTGTGAGTTGGGCTACGTTTCCTGATTGCCTTCGACCCCAAGGTCCAAATTCGTCCCCGAGGTCCCAGCCTCACTGGCTAGTACTTACGGCGTGCCACTACGCCGCGGTCAACCATCCCACCACACACACCTTGTGCTCCTGCATCCCCTCGCTATTCGATACGTTTCCATTTCAGAAGCTGCAGCAGCCTGTACAGGCCACTCCGCGTTTGTACCTGGTGAAGTTGACCACTAGCGAGTGCTAGCAAGACTCATCATCCGGGGCGGCCCTGATTATATCACATTCAAGCCACTGACTAGGCACTGATCTCACCCAGCAGTGTACCCATTGGCGAGGGATCCAACACGTCCGCAAAGTCTTGCTTGTGTCGCAGCACAGGCTAAGGTCTGTTCAAACACTGAACCAGCAAGCACTGGCGTTTTGGAAACCCGTACGTTCCCTCCGACCTCGCCCTCGCACACCAACTTGCCCCCCATTTCCACCACCACCCACTCACTTCACCAACCAGAGTACTGGAACGAACCTACCTTCACAGGCGCACACCAGCACTAACCGAGTCTGATTTTGAGCCTGCACCTGTGGTCTCACTCGAGTCCGTGCTGAAGTGCTCGTTGCTGTTGTTGATGTGGTTGCGGTTGTTCTTGTTGCTGTTGTCACTTGCAACCATACTGACTGAGCGAGCAGAGTAAAACCAGCATCATACCCCGAGCAGCCGCACTGTAGCTGTGCTATCAACTCCGACGACATCAGTCCATCAGCTGCACGAGCTTGTTTGCTATCCCGGGCCAACGCGCACGGTCTGTGATTGAGCAGACGAGGCTTCAAACCAAGACGCTCGTCGGCATTTGTGAAGGAAAATCCTCACTATGGGTACGTATCATTCCCCCTATTCCTATCGTTTACCCAATGCCTTGCACATACCGCCCACGATCTGTTGCTTTCTGTCACTATGCATCTGCTCGCATACCAGGAGCATAGCTGGGTCGCAAGGCTCACATCCATCCATTGCACCGACAGGCATGCCTGCGCAACGTCAAGTACATCGCACCACACGCCGGAATGTACTCCAGTCCTGTCCTGTTACTCGAAGCGCCTCGGGAAATGCCCTGCACTGCGCTTCCAAAACTGGCGCCCAGTGGCGCCTTTCCCTCACTTTCACTGCTCGCATTGCGGTACCTGAGTTTGCGCCGCGACCCAGCACTCTCGGCGGTTTCAAAGGCAAACCGAACGCTGGGTAACCTGGTGAGACTTCTGCCCTTATCAGGAAACCGGGATGAACCCCGCCTTCAAAGGCACTCCATGCAACGTGCTCGGTCTTTGTCCATGGTGAGGTTCTACAGGTCGCAGCAAGAGCCACCACAGTCACTAGTGTGATGCGACTTCTTGATGTAACTCGGTCTGAATCCCATTCAAGAGCATGCACGGATCTGTCCCTCTTCCTCGATTTGGCCAGACCCGAGGCTCGCGGCCTCTATCACTATCTCGGATCGCAAGGCTTTGCCGCCCTACAAAACTCCTTCCCCTTCCTTGCACGCTTCCTGTTCCAGCGTGTGCCAGGTCCACCTGCCGGCGCTGCGGTCTTGCGCACACCCCTCCACCCATCCCTTCCCCACCCGCATATAGGCGCTGTGTGAAGCCACGCTTACCACATACCTTATGCGACTGCTTCCCTCCTCTGCCTTTCCTCCAAGGTGTTCTTTGCTCTTCACTTCTTCTACATTCAGACTTGGCCATCATTCGTCTCGATCTGTCCCCTGTTTGACACGTATGTCTTGGATGCTAGTCTTATCTAACGTTACCTTGTAGCGGACAACTCAGACAACTACAGACCAGTAAGTGCTCATTGCGTCTATGCGCCTCGATCCCCAAATACCTCCTGCCCTCACGTAGATGCTACGTCACAGCGCCGATTGGAAGCTGCGCAGGTCCTTGCTGTGCTTCATCAATTGCCCTTCGCAAAGCGACCACGGACCTTGCTGCCCTGGTTGTCGCGAGCGACACTCGAGCACACCTTCACTTCGACCGTCGATTGCGAAGTGAACATCAGAATGCGAGGCGTGTACTGATTATTGAATAGCGTGAAAGGTCTCGCTCGCCCCGACGACGCTCTCGCAGCCCCGGACGTTCTCGGCGCCGCTCATACTCGCCTCGGAGTCGCTCACCCAGTCGGGAAGATAACCGCCGAGGCCGTGATCGCTCGCCTATGGCAGGAACGGGCGCACAGGACGGAGGATCAAACTACGGCGGACAAGCACCTAACCGATCATTCGAAGACCGAGGTCGCGCACGAGATTCCATGATGAACAACATTCGCGAAACGTCCCAGCAAGACCGCCGTGTCTACGTCGGCAACCTTAGTTACGATGTCAAGTGGCACCATCTGAAGGACTTCATGCGCCAGGGTGAGGAATGTGGGTGGTATGGAGGGCTGTGCAAGGGCTGACGAAGGGTTCTAGCGGGAGAGGTTCTCTTTGCCGATGTGTTATTGCTTCCAAACGGAATGTCGAAGGTGGGCTCCATTGCATGACCCTTGATGGCTTTTCTCTCGGCCTTTCCACACTTTTGGATTCTTATGGATGTTGGGTTGACGGATTGGACGTTGTCCATGGTTGATGTAGGGATGCGGGTAAGTTTGGCCCTGGCCTCGTGTTTCACGCAGGACTAACACGATTGTGCAGCATTGTGGAATATGCGACACGCGATCAAGCCCAGCAAGCTGTTGCGCAGCTCAGCAACCAGAATCTGATGGGACGATTGGTCTATGTCCGCGAGGTTGGTTACAGTCTGGAGGTGCACGGAATTCAGACAACTGACGTATTCAGGATCGTGAAGCTGAGCCCAGATTCATTGGGTCCAACAGCGGCGGCCGTGGCGGTGGCTTTGCTGGTGGCCCTGGAGCCATGCATGGCGGTCCCGGCATGCAGGGTGGCTTCAACCCTGGATTTGGAGGTGGCCCCCCTGTTGGAGGTGGTGGCCGACAGATCTACGTCGCAAATGTCAGTCCTCATCATCTCGTTCAACTGAAGCAAGTTCACGTCAAGTCCTGGCTTTATACTGACAGGAAGCGTAGCTTCCGTTCAACATAGGATGGCAGGATCTCAAGGACTTGTTCCGGCAGGCCAGTATGTCACTTCTTTCACGTCTTGGGGGACAACCGTATACTGACACTTTAGCTCGCGTCGGTGGCGTGATCAGAGCTGATGTCCACATGGGTCCTGACGGTCGACCCAAGGGCTCAGGCATTGTTGTATTCGAAAGCCCAGAAGATGCCCGGAACGCCATCCAGCAATTCAACGGTTATGACTGGCAAGGCCGTATGCTCGAAGTCCGCGAGGACCGATTTGCCCAAGGCGGAGGCATGGGCTTCGGCGGGCGCGGTGGGTTTGGCGGCGGTATGCGAGGTGGCTTCGGAGGCGGCTTTGGCGGTCGCGGAGGCTTCGGCGGTTTCGGCGCTCGCGGTGGATTTGGAGGTGGCCGTGGCGGAGGGTTTGCTGGGGGTCCCATGGGCGGTCCAGGTGGCCCAGGTGCCCCAGGCTTCGATGCTCCCTCGGTGCCCCCCAATCCCTTTACCGACTTCGCCACTTCTGGCACTGAACGCAGCGAGACCATCTATGTCCGCAATGTAAGTTCATCCTGAGCAGACAAGCACCCCTTCATTTGAAACATACTGACTTGTGTCACAGTTGCCTTGGTCCACCAGCAACGACGATCTCGTAGAGCTGTTCACCACCATTGGCAAGGTCGAGCAAGCCGAGATTCAGTACGAGCCGAGTGGCCGCTCCCGGGGTAGCGGTGTTGTTCGCTTTGATTCCGCCGATACCTCAGATACCGCCATCGCCAAGTTTCAAGGCTACCAGTACGGCGGGCGCCCTCTGAATCTGAGCTTCGTCAAGTACACCAACCAGCCCGGCGCCGCGGCCGACTCGATGGAGACCGATCCTCACGAAGGATTGACTCAAGATCAAATGATGTAGGCTCATGGCGAACCATACAATTTGGTGTATGCTCTGGCATTCAAACCACGCGCTATTGATTGCGCGATCTCTTGTTTCTTTCCTTTTTATATGGACCTCATCAAAGCTGAGTTTCGTTCTTCTACTTTGGCGTTCAAATGGCCACGATCTCCGGTATCGCAAAACGACAAGTGCACCCTTCTGCGCAAGACTCACTGGCTGGTATTGTCTTGACCATGTCCTCGATCGATCAAGCTTCTGGAGCACCCTCCAATAGCTGTTCGCGTTGGCACGGGAAACACGGTTCGCTTTGTACGACAGCATAGAAGAAACAACGCGAAGGCGCTGTCGGCGGATAAGTGACCTCGATATGGTGGATGTTGTAGGATTTGCTCAGCTAGGAATGGAGATTACTCGTCCCAACGAAATTGTATTTGGGATGGAACTCGGACTGCCTTTCAGGACAACGCATGGTGAAAATTGAAGGAGAAAAAAGGTTCTGTGGAGGCGCTCCTAGCATATAATATGCGACCATCACTATTAAGGAACACTGGTGCGCCGATCCTCTTTCACCCTCTCCCACGTACTGATTGTCTACTAAGAAGGCCGGCGTCACATTTCGAGTCTGGGCGCCAAAGACGTTGGCGCGTGTGAATGGCCTACTTACGTACGGATGTACATTATGCACGGGTAGCCGCTTTACGTGGAATCTTGAGATATACTGCAATACGGCGGTCTAGATGATCATTCCTGCCCCAGGAAAAAGAGGTATTTGCGCAAGGACCGGCTATCACAACGGAGAATGGGCTTTACCAATGGAGCCCAGCGAGTGAGCTCCTCGCCGTTCCCCCCAGATGAGCTTGAACCCGCATGGGGACGAGACGCGCGTTCTCCAAGACTATTTGGCATTTGGGGCCGCCTTGTGCCTTGGCTCATGTCATCAACATGTAGTTGAGCAGCCTCTCACTGCTTTAGGTTTATAATGTATGCGCCAAGAGCAACGATTCCTAACCCAGCTACCCTCCACATCATTTGCTGGCATTGCTGCCGGCCATGAGTCGATCCGGAGACGGCAATCCTTGCTAGCCTTGGGCTAGAGCTGCATGTATCCACTATATAAGCAACACGATTTCGATCCGATAGTAATAGTAGCACATTGAACGGGGAATCAGCACTCGATGCTTGATGCACTTTCTCCTCTTTTGAATACTGCTCTGGTCAGGGGGAGAGGGAGATGCAAGTGCCACTGACTCTACAAGCGGACGAGAAAGATCAAGCTATCCCAAGGGCAGAAGCACACCTCGAGAGTGCGCGCTGTCTCTAACCATGTGACTTCAAAAACTATGAATGTGTAATTCAGTCCTACCCCACGCTTCATGCGGACTAATCTACCTTAAACTTAAAGGCTACCTCGAGTAGCCAAGTAGGCATCATTGCAGTGACATGATTCAGGTAGGAATTAAGCTTAATCTGGACCCTCAGTGTGCAGGCTGCCAGCCTCTCATGGCGAGCCTTCTACCCCGTCAGTGCCTCACGGCATCTCCAACATCCGAGTTCGACGTGCGCTAGTCAGCCTTGACTCTTGAGTTTCCGCCCGATTGAGACTAGGTCATGTCCAAGACGATGATCGATTGCTGTTCTTGTCCCCAAGGCTTCTTCAGTCGCCGTGGGACGTTCACATTATTCAGTAGCTTGGCGCAAAGCAAGCGTTCCTCCGTTGACGGTGTAGCATCACGGGAGGAATGAAGAAAATTGCCACAGCTTCAATGTTCTGTCGTCGATAGTTATCATGTTCTACCCGTGGCTTCATGTATCAGCCGGGGCAGATGAGATGATATCTCTCTTCGTGAGCTTACTTCGGTCGACAAGCCCGAGCTTGTTGATGTCAATCCTGGGGGCAGTGCTACACTAGTTAGGATTCTATGAATCAACACGAGGTAAGGCGTCATGCCCGGGCCAATCTATTGCCTCATTCGCTCGATGCGAAGCCAAGGACGGTCGGGGTCTTGAGGCTTGCATAGCTTGTGATCTAGTTTCTGAATTAGGGCCTTGGCTGCTTATGTGGTTTCTCACGATATCCCAAACTTACAGCATGCCAATTGATCTGTTGATCGGGGGAATGGAGACTAGAACGACCTTGGACTGAGCTCAGGATGTATATAAGGCGCTGGTTCTCCGGTACGGACATCGAACATCATTCCATCGCTTCAACCACCGCCAGTCTAGCAATCTCCCATCCTCCACACGAAACCTTTCAAACCCTTCGTCAAGATGAAGTCTGTTGCAGCTCTTGCCCTCGTCGCCCTTGCCGGGGCCTCACCCATGGCCCGCGATGCCAACGGCATCGCTACCCGCGGCGACCACAAGATGGCAGGCCCCTTTACCTTCACATCCACCTTCAACGTGATCGCCAGCCCGAACCAGGTCGTCAACTCGGATAACGAATATACCGGTGGTCTCGAGGGCTGCACGGGTCAGTTCAACTTTGGCATCAACTCGCACGAGAATGTCATCTGCTACAACATCACCATCGACGGATTCCAGGGAGACTATGAATCACCCGCTGATACTGCCACCCACATCCACGAGGCGATGGTTGGAATGTCGGGTCCTCCTCGGTACGTCGATTCTTCTTCACTCTATGCCAGTTGATGTATTAATCGTCGAACAGCATTGCCTTCCCTAACCCGGTCGATATCGGCGAGGGTCGTCGCAACAGCATTGGCTGCATCCGGGGACCCTTCACCACAGGTGTGCTCGCTGACGGCACGGACACTGGTGAGGGCTTCCACGTCTCGCAAATCGAGGAGAACCCGGCTGCCTTCTTCTCCGACACCCACTCCAGCCTTGCTGTGCCCGGTGCTACGCGCGGCCAACTTGGTGGTCCCGAGTGCAAGTAAGGCTTGACATTTGAGCCAGGAGAGTTTGTTGCTGGAAATGCCGCAATGCCGCTCTTGAGAGTAACATAGCGAAGGGATGTTTTCGCACCAATATTAGCATAATACACGCTTAATGCCCTGTACACTTCATGGAACTCGTCTCGGCGCGCAAGGTGCATGTTTCCATCATTGATCGGTTGCTGCCATGAATGTACAAAGTTGGTGGGAGAAGCATGGGGCAAGTAAAGTTGCTGAACCTTTTGAGGGAACGAGTCCCAGGCAAGCGCTGCGGACAAGTCCAAAGACGTTCGACCCGATCAAAGACGTTCAGTTGATTATCTGCCACACCTATGGCCCGGCCTTCTTCTTCTTCGCCTTTGCCTTCTTCTTGCTGCGGTCCCTGGGCTTCAAAGCCGCCATTCCCGCTTTGCAAATGTCCGCATACCGCACGTAGAACCCATCGAGGTCGTCCGGTTTCACCACTGTGGAAATTCTGACCTTGTCCCCTCTTTCACGGGCTGATTTTCCATTGGAAGCGCGAATGAGAATGGGCACGGGTTCACTCAGATTCAAGTCGGGGAACTCTTCATCTGGTGAAGGTAGGGTTGCATCCTCGGAGTGAGTGACTGTCCAAGCGTTAGCTTCGGATATTGACACTGTAGACGCTTCGAAATCCACTGACGTCGCTTCTGTGTCAAATAAATTGCGCCATGGTCGCTGCCTTTGCGGTGACTGAAGAGTTTCTCGAGCTGGTCAAAGAACTAGCGCTTGGTGAGCGAGGGGCGAGAAGAGATGGAGCTGTGTGCGCGTGGTACCTCAGTCTGGCTCAGATGACTCTTGCTCGACGGCATTGCGCTGCAGGTTGGAGCTCACTCAGGTTGTCTCGAAGGTCGTGGGGACCCAGATCGGTGTGATGCTGGTGGGTGAGTGAGTCGCGATGTGAAGTAACTGATGGCCGATGAATGAGTGAAGTTGAAGAGCATGTGCGATATGCCCCCGCCACCGAAGGTGGACCAAAAGGCGCGAAAAGTAGCTGGTCAGCGGAAGCCCTCCAAGTGACAGCAAAGCGTCGAGGTTATTCAGTCCAGTGTGGCATTTCTGACCCACACAGCCTTCCTTGGCATCAAAAAGTTCATCCACGTTCGCATCAAATTTCGTTCCTTCACTTCTCAGCCAAAACAAAATATCATGCCAAAAAGTGTCGCAGAACTGCAGGGCCAGCTCTTCAAGAGCCTTGGCGTAGGAGATGACCGCGCCGGAAACAAGGCTGGTCGTGGCCAGTCTTCCAACCGAAAGGATCAGCGCAAGGCACAGAGAATTCAGAAGAAGACCAACCGGTACTCCAGAGTCGCTCCGACGAAGTCTCACGTCACCAATAATCAGAAAAAGAATGGACCCACGCCCAGATCTCGCCAGCAAAGAGTAGCGGCGGACAGCGAAGAGTCGCTTGGAGAAGACGATGATGAGGACATTGATGACATTGCTGATCCTTTCGAGGAAAGTGATGAATTCGCGAAGGATGATACGGCAAGCAAGCGTGGCAACAAGATGTCTTCGGCGATGAAGGAGAAGCTCGCCAAGGACGACGCTGAAATCGATGAATTTGAGCGAAAGCTTGGCATCAAGAAGGGTCGCAAGTCTTTACCACAGTCGTTCAAGGAGGACGGCCTGGAGGAGCTCATGGCAGACTTGGCAGGTGGTTCCGATGGGGACGATGCTGAAGTCGGCGTGAACGGAGACGAGGACAGCAGCAAGAGGAAACGCGAATTCGACGACTGGCTTGCTGCGAAGCGGCGGAAAACAGCACCGAAAGCTGTACATAAGGGGGGAAGGGAAGAGGATGAACGGGACTCAGAGGACGAGCTCAACGGACACGATGACCTCACTGATCTTGACGATGAGGAGGGCTCTGATATGTTCGACGAAGAGGACGAAGACCAATTCGATGAAGAGGGTTCATTTGGTGGATTTGGGTCAAGCGAAGATGAAGCACCGGCTGCTGCTCAACGACCACGCGAAAATCCGTACGTCGCCCCAACACAGGGCAATGTGGTAGCAAAGTACGTGCCGCCATCTTTACGCAAGACGGGGAACACACACGACGAGAAGAGAGAGCGACTACGCAAACAGGCCCAGGGCTTGATCAACCGCCTGACTGATGCGAACATCATCTCCATCGTGAAAGGCGTGGATGATTTGTATGGCAACAATGCACGAGGAGAGGTCACCGAGGTCTTGACAGACCTTATTCTGGCCCAGGTTTGCAAGCCCGAGGCGCTGCCCGACCAATTCTTTGTCCTCACGGGTGGATTCTGCGCGGCTGTGTACAAGATCATCGGCTCCAGCTTCGGATCCCACCTGGTGAGGCGAGTGGTCCAGGACTTTGGGCAGGAATACGACCGAGCAAGCGCTGTGCAGGGCGAGGATGCCGCGATCCCCAAGGAGCCGTCGAACCTGATCACCTTTCTCTCGCAGCTCTACGTGTTCGAGGTCGTGCGCTGCAAGATCATCTTCGACTACATGGAGCGACTTTTGCTGGACTTGAACGAGATCAACGTAGAGTTGCTGCTACGCATCTGCCGCAATGGTGGCCGGTTGCTGCGCAGAGACGACCCCCAGGCACTAAAGCGTGTGGCGGATATCCTGGGAAAGTCGGTGGCAAAGGCTGAGACGGGCAGTGTCACCGTGCGGACCAAATTCATGGTGGAAACCATCAACGATCTGAAGAACAAGAAATCCAAGGGCAAGGGGCTGGATTCGAGCATTGTCTCGGAGCAGGTCATCAGCATGAAGAAGCATCTGGGTGAATTGAAATCCCAGTCCCGACGTTTGGACGGACTGACCCCGATGGGTATGGATCTTGAGGATGTCATCAGCGCCGACACCAAGGGCAAGTGGTGGCTCGTCGGTGCCAGCGTACCTCCAAAGGAGATTGACTCTAACAAATCCGAGACCAAATCCAAGAAGGGACAGAAGCATGTGTCAGAGGACTACGACGCCAATGAAGATGAGGAGGATATGGATTTCGTGCTTCCTGATTACCCCAAGAAAGCGCGATCTCAGGGGCTGGGATCACCAGCTCAAATCGCCATCTTCACGGCGCTGATGACCGCCATGGACTGCCAAACGGGGTACCAGCATTACGTGAATCTCGGCCTCAAAAGGGAAGAGAAACGAGAGGTTGCCCGGGTTCTTGTGCAGTGCGTCGGGAGCGAAGCGGAGTACAACGCATACTATGCAGGGATAGGCGAGCTCTGCTGCCGCGACACAAAGCTTCGATTTGCTTTCCAGGCACGACTCTGGCAGATCTTCCGCGCCATGGGAGAGTCACTGTTCGGAGAGGAGGCCGAGGACATGGACACGGCTGACAGCGCACGATTCCAGGATGAGCCGCGCGTACAGAAAGTGGCCCAGTTCTACGCCTCGCTGATTGCGAGCGGCTCCCTCAGCCTTGCGATTTTGAAACCGCTCAACATGGCTGAGATGGAGCCCTGGACATCATTCTTTGTCGAGTGCCTGATCATCAGCCTGCTCCAGGAGTGCAAGTCCAAGAGGGCGGAGAGGGAGGATATCAAGGTGGAGAAGGCATTCGGCGCGGCGAGAGAGTTGCCTCAACTCGCCGCAGGACTAGAATGGTTCATGAGGAAGAAGCTACGCAAGACCAAGGCTCTGAGCTCCAAGAGTCTGCTCAAGTTGGACCAGGTGAAGGGAAAGGCTATGGCAGCCGTGCAAAGCCGAGGGGTACTGGAGGAATAAATGAGCTTTGGAAAAGCTTGAATCGCACACGCTTGGACAGAAGAACCCCTGACCTGGGCAGTTATAGATTTCTAAAGGCCAACGCAATCACAGATATCCATCTTGAGTTGATCATGATGATGTTCAGAATCTTGAGGCAGTTCGGTTCATCTCCGTGGACGAGTTCCCTTCGATCTACCGCAGCTCCTCTATCGGCTGTAGGTACGATATGCTGTATTCCATGACAAAGCTGTCACATACGACCATACCCAGTGGAAAATACGGGATCCCGTCCGCTCTCCCATAGTCAAGCCGCTGAGGGGCTGATTAGTAGTTGGGTCGGTGACGACCAGCGAATACCGGCTGTTGTATGTTCTCTTTTTGGTTTTTGACTTGGTGGTCGAGAGCTCCGACGTCTGTAGTGACTACTTAAGACTACTTAAAGCGCTCCTTACTTATATATACTCGCTACTTAAACTGTTTTTAAGATCCTTAAAAATATAAATAATATTTTTATAAAAAGGTATTTACTTCTCCTGTGTATATTTGCCTAATGTTTATATAATAGGCGCTAGTAGTGATTAGAAATGTGCGTTGGAAAAACCTAGCGGTTGTGCTTGTATAAACTCCCCGATCAGAAACAGAGCTACATATATTATAATACAACAACATGCTTTGCCTACGGGCACCCTGCACTAGGTTGAACAAGAAGTTAGCGCACCGTCTGGCCGACGTGTTTTTTGTAGTTGGTGAGGTCCATGGCTCGACTCCGTACGGCGGGGAAGGGGGGTGGAGTTTTTTTTTCCCGTCCCTTTCATCTTCCTTCTTATTGTATGTTAGACGTAGATCAGTCACTGATTAAAAATTTATAATTCTTTGCGTCTCATACTCCCTTGCTACAATCAAGTGACAGATCAACGCGAAGGGTGCCCGTGGGCTGGCGATGTGTTCGAGACAGGGCAGCGGCAAAGGCCGCATTGACGCGGGATTAAACGGGTGAAGAGTGTCGCGGTCATCCAGAGTGGTGGCGAAATGGGCGAATGAGAACGGGCCATGCTGCCGGCTAAGAAAATTTGGCCTGGCTTCTTAGGGGAGCAGCGCTGTGTCGCCAGGCTGCGCCTCCAATTGGCCGGAATCTTGCCGGGCTGGCAACTTGGAGCTCTGGAATCATCGACTGTACGCCAACATCTCAAGATTTCCAATCCTCCAATCCCAACCTCTATCTTAAATATCTTTGTCCATTCTCTTTCGGCATCGCAGGCTGCCGGAAACACCACCAAGACACATCACAATGCTTGCCAGTCGTCTTATCCCCCGGCACACCGTTCGTCCGGTCGTTGCGCGGTCAACGTGAGTAGTAGGCCCTGTACCCTTTTTTTGCCTCGACAGCAAAACCGCTCCCTCAGCGCGACTGTCTGGCATTACTGGCAGCCGATCGGAGACTAATCAGGCCGCAGACTTCCCACAGTCCTCGCCCCGAACTCGACATCAAGATGGAGTCGCGGCTACGCCTCATCGTCTGGTGCGTAATTTCCCTCGACCGATCACCGTCCGCCGGCGCGCGATTACTGACCCAATATACAGAGGAGAAGGACCTGGTCATCATCGGTGGCGGTGTTGCCGGCTATGTCGCTGCCATCAAGGCTGGCCAAGAGGGCCTGAGCGTCGCCTGTATCGAGAAGCGCGGCACCCTCGGCGGAACCTGCCTGAACGTGGGCTGCATCCCTTCGAAATCGCTCCTCAACAACTCCCACCTGTACCACACGATCCTCCACGACACCAAGAACCGCGGTATCGAAGTCGGCGATGTGAAGCTGAACCTGGCCAACTTGATGAAGGCAAAGGACTCGTCGGTCACTGGCCTGACCAAGGGTGTCGAGTTCCTGCTCAAGAAGAACGGCGCCGAGTACATCAAGGGCGCTGGCTCCTTTGTCAACGAGAACGAGGTCAAGGTGGCTTTGAACGATGGCGGCGAAACCACCGTCAAGGGCAAGAACTTCCTCATCGCCACCGGCTCCGAGGCTACTCCCTTCCCCGGCCTCGAGATTGACGAGAAGCGCGTTATCACAAGCACTGGCGCCATCGCGCTGGAGAAGGTTCCCGAGACCATGGTTGTCATCGGCGGTGGCATCATCGGTCTTGAGATGGCCTCCGTGTGGTCGCGACTGGGCGCCAAGGTCACCGTTGTCGAGTTCCTGGGCCAGATCGGCGGCCCCGGCATGGACACCGAGATTGCCAAGGCCACCCAGAAGCTCCTCAAGAAGCAGGGTCTCGAGTTCAAGCTAAACACAAAAGTTCTGAGCGGCGACACCTCGGGCGACAAGGTCAAGCTGAATGTGGATGCCACAAAGGGTGGCAAGGAGGAGACACTGGAGGCTGAGGTTGTCCTCACTGCCATTGGCCGCCGTCCTTACACCGCCGGCCTCGGCCTGGAGAACATCGGCCTTGAGCTTGACGAGCGCGGCCGTGTCATCATCGATTCCGAGTACCGCACCAAGATCCCCCACATCCGCTGTGTCGGCGACGCCACATTCGGTCCCATGCTGGCCCACAAGGCAGAGGAAGAGGCTGTTGCCGTTGTGGAATACATCAAGAAGGGCTACGGCCACGTCAACTATGGCTGCATTCCCTCTGTCATGTACACCTACCCCGAAGTCGCCTGGGTCGGCCAGTCCGAGCAGGACCTCAAGAACCAGAAAATCCCTTACAATGTCGGCACCTTCCCCTTCAGCGCCAACTCCAGGGCGAAGACCAACCTCGACACCGATGGCATGGTCAAGATGCTGGCTGACCCCGAGACCGACCGTCTTCTGGGCATCCACATCGTTGGGCCCAACGCAGGCGAGATGATTGCCGAGGGTACGCTCGCCATGGAGTACGGCGCCTCTAGCGAGGACATTGCGCGCACGTGCCACGCCCATCCTACCCTGGCGGAGGCCTTCAAGGAGGCTGCCATGGCCACACACTCCAAGGCCATCCACTTCTAAATACACCGTCAAACGAGGATGTGAGCTTACCAACCTGCAACGCCGACGCGCGGCATCTTATCTGGAGGAAACAAGAGCTGCAGCTCATTTCTGCATTGGCGAAGAAGAAAGATAGACAACAGGCGGTGCACGTAATGTGCAGGTAGGCGCATAAAGGGCGTCAATGTGCGTGCTGGTTAGTCCCAACACAGGGGGCGCGCGATTTGAGATGGGATGGAGATTATCTTACCCTTAATGTACCTTTGTATATTTAAGTAGTAATGCTGGTTGAGCATAGTGGAATGCAAATGACTTCGTCAGGGCGAAGGCGTCAAACGGTTGATGACATGCCATCTGCGGCCGTATCCTCCGATAAGATCTTGGATGGATATGATCCAGGAACGTGGAAGCCAAAGTTAATACCCCTGAAGCCCAGCACGTTTACAGGGTGCCTCAGGGCTGGAACATTCTTAGTGCGAACGGGTACCTCACTAAGTTAATCTGGCGGGGGAACGTAGGGGCGAATCCCCAAATGTTGGCTTCAACGTGCTCCAAGATGTTTGGACTTGGGCATGCTCAATTAAGCGACACAAGTCTCTTGTACCGATGTGTCCATTTCTAAGCTCCCTAGACCTAGGAAGCTGCTTTGTTCAACTGGGCTGGTCTAACTAGGTTGTCTTACACGGCTGTTATGCAGGCGGGATGGTGGTGGACCCCCTGATTGCGCCACCTCGAACCACGTTCTTTAACCACTGCTTGCCCGAGGTCCTCAATGGCATGGTTCCTATTTCTTGCAACAACCTCCCACTGTTCCCCCAGACGCAAGCCAGAGGGAGCTCGCAATTCAGTGAACGAGCTCGGCAGCCAGCCCGACTCGAGACAGTCCCTCAGACATCGCTGCGTACTGAACCACACCGCGTCTCTATCGACCGACCGACCCCACGGCGAACGGGAAGATGGCGACCGCTACATCCAAGGTGTACCCGCTCATGTCCCGAGATGAGGTTGAGGGCATGATAGCAGCTGGACGCAAACTCATTATCATCGGCCAACATGTCCTGAAGGTGGATGCCTGGTTGCCGTACCATCCCGCAGGTGATCTGGCCATCCTTCACATGGTGGGACGAGATGCGACAGATGAGACTACAGTGTACGTCCCGTGTGTGAGCACCCTGCGGCCAATTCGTTGTACTGACACATGCAGTCTCCATTCCCAAGCAGCGATCGATCAGATGCAGCGATATCGAATTGGTCGAATCGAAGGCCGTTGGAAGAACTTCGTGCCTCCTATCCAGGGTGGCAAGTTCCGAACCAAGGACGAAATAGATCAGTCCGCGGAAGACACAGACAGCAGCGGGCCGGAAGTCGATGGTTGCAGCTCTGAGAATTCGCGGTCACCGTCTCCCATCTTCGATACTGTCGAAACAGTGGAAGGCCTGCACAAAAGGAAAGGAGTGCACGTGAAAGCGGAACACGCAGCCCAACCGGAGGTTGACGTTGATGGCCTGACCTTTCTCGACACACTAACGAGGGAGCAAATCACCCTCGATCTCGACAAGTACCCGTCTCAGGATGATGCGACCCAGAGCGAGATCATTGCCAAATATCGACAGCTCCACCAGCGGGTGCGTGACGCAGGATTGTACCAGTGCAACTACTGGGCCTACGCACGTGAAGGTACTCGCTACCTGTTACTTTTCACCGCGTCTATGCTGTTCCTACGACACGGCTGGTACATATGCTCGGCTCTGGCACTTGGGTTCACGTGGCACCAGCTTGTCTTTACGGCCCACGACGCTGGACACATGGGCATCACACATCATTACCACGTCGACTCGGTGATTGGGATCATCATTGCAGACTTCATTGGCGGCCTCTCAATGGGATGGTGGAAACGAAGCCACAATGTACATCACATTGTCACCAACTCGCCGGAACATGATCCGGATATTGAGCATTTGCCGCTTTTCGCCATCAGCCATCGTTTCTTTGGGAGTCTCACCTCGACATACTACAACCGGGTGATGGAGTACGATGCATTCGCCAAAGTCCTCATCAAGATTCAAGCGTACCTGTACTATCCCATACTGAGTCTGGCGCGATTCAACCTGACTTTCTTGTCCTTGGACTACCTCCTGGCCGGGCGTGGACCGACAAAGGGGCAAGCTGCATGGCACAGGTGGCTGGAGCTGGTCGGGCAGGTCTTCTTCTGGACTTGGTACGGTTACCTGCTCATCTACAAGACACTGCCAAACAACTGGACCCGGCTAGCTTACGTCTTGGTCAGCAACATGGCTGCCTCGCCCGTTCACGTACAAATCGTGCAGTCCCATTTCGCTATGAGCACGGCTGATCTCGGGCCACAAGAATCATTCCCGCAGAAGATGCTACGGACCACCATGGACGTAGACTGTCCTCCCTGGCTCGACTTCCTCCACGGCGGGCTGCAGTTCCAGGTCATCCACCATCTGTTTCCCCGTATACCACGACACAACCTGCGTCAAACTCAAAGCATGGTGCAGGAATTCTGCAATGACGTTGGCATTCCTTACGCTCTGTATGGATTTGCTGATTGCAACAAGCAGGTCATTGGCACGCTAGCTGAAGTGTCGAGGCAGGCTGCCATTCTCGCAAAGTGTCAGAAGTCTATGATTGAGAGTGGAGATCCTTTCGGACATGGTCACTGAGCCTTAGCGAGCAGGACAGTCTGGTATTGGACTCGGATAGTTGCTGATAATGAATGAATTGAACCGAGCCTGTTTTGTTCCCATCAGCCCGCATGAAGCCAGTGCAATCATTTATGCGTGTCGTTTCCGTGATGTGCAAATCAAACAGGCCTCGAGCCACTATATGTACTAGCCCCTTGCGTTTCTACCACTTGATCAAGACAAGAAATTGTAGAACTCAAAGCTGATGAATGGGGTTTACTCCTGGACATGGGTAAACTTCAACTCCCGGGCAAGGCACGAGATAAGTGGAGACGACAGTCGGCTTCGACCAGTAACGGGATTCCGTATCGACAGCGACCTTGACGTCCGTCGCAGGCCATTGACGTAGCTCGCCCGATCAACGCTCTTCAACCTTCCCTCATCACATGTCTCGTACGCAGATTCAATTGCGTGCCAGCACTGTAAACGCTCGTGACTATTGAGACTTGCCTTACGCAACATTCTCGGTTGAGTTTCCAAGCAGCAGAGGGCCGGCTACCACTATGCGCCAGTGAGAGAGATCGCCATGGACCCTAACATCCAGCGCGCGCTGAATGACAAGCTCTACGATAAACGCAAAGTCGGGGCCCTCGAGTATGTCGTCTCGGGGAACTAGGATATGTGGCTTGTTGGGGCTTCTTACTGATCTTTGTCAGGTTGGAAAGGATCATTCGAGAACACAGCAGTGCTGGAGATCACCAACGGGTGTCTGATATCCTTGATCAGCTCTGTAACGATTATGCATATGCTGTCCATCAGCCCCATGCACGCAATGGTGGACTCATAGGACTTGCGGCCGCGGCCATTGCATTGGGACAGGTATGGATGCTGTGCCGACTCTATGTTGAGATGGCATCGCTCACCTGACCTAGGAACTGCCCCGATACTTGGCCAAGATCGTGCCGCCAGTGTTGGCTTGCTTTACCGACCAGGATGCCCGGGTTCGCTATTATGCGTGCGAGGCCATGTACAACATCGCAAAGGTTGCCAAGGGGGAGATTCTCGTGTACTTCAACAGCATATTTGACCAGCTCTGCAAGGTAAAGGTCCCCTCCCTACCGCAGTGCGTCTTGACTGATCGAGCGTTCTTCTAGCTTGGTGCAGATTCCGAGCTGTCGGTGAAGAATGGCGCTGAACTTCTGGACCGTCTCGTCAAGGATATTGTGTCCGAATCGGCAGCATCGTACGTGTCTGTTCTGGAATCATCATCCGATTTCAACGGCGATGACAAGTCGGACTTTGACGACCCGAGCTCTCAGTTCCCGACAGCTTTTTCCCTCCCGAGGTTCATCCCGCTGTTAAGAGAGCGCATTTGGGTCATCAACCCATTCACACGGAATTTCCTGGTCGGATGGCTCACGTTGCTGGACTCGATCCCAGATCTGGAGCTTGTGACGTATCTTCCTGACTTCTTGAGTGGACTGCTCAGGTTCTTGGGCGACCCGAATGCAGACGTACGAACATCAACGCAAACTTGCCTCGATAAATTTTTAAACGAGATCAAGCGCATTTCCCGGGTCAAGAAGGGCATCTCAGATACCAAGAGAATGCGCGAGGGCGGGAAGAGGAAGCGCCAGGACTCCGCGGACAGCGAGATACCTCGCGTTGATTTGGAGGAAGGCGATGAAATTCACTCTGACATTGGAGATGAGGACGACCAGGATGACTTGGACGAGGACTGGATCCCCGGACAAGACGTGGAAATCAACTACAAGGAGATTCTGGAAATCCTGACATCGTCGCTGGACTCGCCTCTTGGTGCGTCATTCCGTGTTCTGCCAGACGACTTTTGCTGACTTGTTGCAGAGGAGGATTGCTTGTTGGAGTCTCTCCGATGGATTGTAGACTTCCTGGACATCTGTCCAGAGGAGGTCCTACCCTTCACACCAAAGATCCTCGCCCACATGCTTCCTGCTATGGCAAGTCCGAATGAGATTATTCACCAAGCTGCAACAAGAGTTAATGGCGCCTTGATGGATTATGTGGTGTCTCTAGCCGATGAGCCGACATTCAACAATCAACCGGCAGTGTCACAAGGGCAGGTACAAGCGCAGTCTACCTCCAGGCTGCTACTGTCGGGTGAGAAGGCTGAAGGAGGCAACAGCAATCGGGCTTCTCTCACAAGTTCAAGGGACCTGGAAGTGCCTGGTCCTGCCCCGGTTCCTCAACAGGGTCGCTCAATGTCAACGCCCACGGGGATCAACACCTCGCAACAGCAGACCGACTTGGACTATGGGGCGGCCGTGGGCTCGCTCACCCTGCTCTTCCTCAACGACCACGAAGCTACGCGGGTAGCTGCCATGACATGGCTCATTATGCTTCATCGCAAAGCGCCTGCCAAGGTACTCTCCAATGGGGACGGGATCTTCTCAGCCTTGTTGAAAACGTTGTCCGATCCGTCAGATGCAGTCGTTACCAAGGACTTGCAGCTCATGTCTCAAATCTCACGGACCAGTGAGGACTCCCACTTCGCGTCCTTCATGATGAATCTACTACAGCTGTTCGCTACGGACCGAAAGCTCCTGGAAGCCCGTGGAAACCTGGTGATTCGACAACTCTCCATTAACCTGGGTCCGGACAGGATTTACAGGACCATGGCCGAGATCTTGGAGCGGGAAGACGATATGGAGTTTGCAAGCATCATGGTGCAGAATCTGAACAACAACCTCATCACAGCCCCTCAGCTGTCAGACATGCGGAAGCGGCTGCGCAACTTGGATAGCAAGGTATGTCCTGAGTGTGGTGGTCTCTTCCTTGTGCGCCTATTCTGACACTTTTCTTAGGATGGCCAGACACTCTTTGTGCATCTTTTCAGGGCATGGTGCTATAACGCCGTTGCTACATTCTCGCTCTGCCTTCTTGCGCAGGCCTACGAACAGGCATATCACCTGCTCCAGATTTTGTAAGTCCAATACCGAAACAGAGGGATCCTCAATTGCTCACACCAACCAGTGGGGAGCTCGACATGACTGTCAACCTCCTCATTCAAGTCGACAAGCTAGTGCAGCTGATCGAATCCCCGGTATTTACCTGTAAGTCATGTGATACACACATTGCGCACAGCCAAGCTCATTGTCAATTCTAGACCTTCGACTACAACTGCTCGAGCCTGAAAAATACCCCTATCTGTACAAATGCATGTATGGAATCCTCATGCTACTACCGCAATCATCGGCCTTTGCTGCCCTCAAAAACCGCCTGAATAGCGTCAGCTCTATTGGGTATTTGCACGTAGCGCCGAAGAGGTGAGATTACCAGGGATACAGCAAGGTCACGCTAGGGACATCTATACTGACTAGCACCTAGCACGGCATCGACATCAAATGCCTCGAGTTATGACCGGCCAAACAGGCTCAAGGGTCGTGAAGAGAGTGGCATTCGCTGGGTCGAGCTGCTCGACAAGTTCCGCAACGTGCAAGAGCGAGCTCGAAGAGCATCCAGCTTGATGAATGAAAGCGACGGAATGCTGATGGGCGTCAGCGATCTCCGTATAGGAGATGGGCCTGCTGACCACAAGGGCAAAGATGCACGGCCTGTGCCTGTCGACGCGCCACCGCTGCCTCCCAAGGACCCAACGCCGGCTCCCCCGGCTCCGGCACCAGTCAAGAAGTCCGGGCTGGGAAGACAGTTCGGGAGGCTAGGCGGCGCGGTCGCGGGTAAGAATAGGCGTAATTGATAGTTGAATTAGACAGTCAAAGACGTGTATTAGCTGGCCCTTTATGCCATTGATACCCGAGTACCACATGAAGCTTGTGCTGCCATTGGCGATTGTTGATAATTGATGCAATGTCATCGAGGCCTGCGCTTCACCGGACTCTCACGCTCCACAAGGCCTTCGAACATCTCGTCTCGATGGGCATTGGCCGCATGCAGCTCATTCCGCAGAGCTTCTAGGTCTGAGCGAGCAGTGTCAGGGTCGGTGGACAGCCCCTCGAACTTGGCGATTTGCGTGTCGAGCAGTCTCTTTCTTGCGAGCAGTTCCATATAAGCCTGCTCTTCCTCAGCAACGACATCGATGCTGGGCCCACGAGTCGCTACAGACGAAGCAAGCGCTGCGGCACGCTCCTCCATGTCGGGTAGCTGGGCGGACATGATCTTGGCTTTTCGTTGCAGCTCAATGTTTTGCTTGGCCAAACCAGGCGCAGGCTGATACTCGTCTCTTTCCAGGACATCAAGGAAGTCCCGTATTTGTTGACCGCTCTGCTCAATATGGCGCTGCAAGGTTTGGACACGCAGTTTCATCTGCCCCATGGCGAAAGTGGTTTGCTGCAAATGGACCATATTTTGGCCGAGGTCCCTGGGTTCCGGGGCTGCGATGCCCGCTTGCACAGCCATCTGGGCTAGTGATTCGAGTGCGACCTGGCCCTCGCGAGGAAGCTCGTCCTCCATGGCGTCGAGGAGGGCTTCTCGAAAACATCCTGCCTCTTGACTCCCTCTGGCGAGCTCGAGCTGGGCCAGTGCCTCGCTCTCTGCACGCGCTACCAGCTGGCGCTCCTCGTCGGCCGCTTCATTGAAGGAGGCCAAGGCTAACAAAGCTCTGAGAGTGTCCTTGTTTCGCTCGAACTGAGGGACGGCGCGCCCACCAAGCTTGGAAGATAGCCAGGAATCGACATAGAACCAATCCCGTGCATTGGATGCCGCGACTCTGGCAACTGATGGGGAGAAGATTGCAGTGTCTTCAGAGAGATGGCGGTGATGATGTGCCATCGCTCCGTCTGACCAGCAGTCCGTGGGTAGTACCGTACCCAGGGCAAGGCAACGTCAGACAAGGCAGGCTAGGAATCGAATGGATGCGATCCGAAGGTGCTCCCTGTCTGACGGAGTGGCTAGTTAAGTCAGCGGGATGGGTGAAAGACCGGCTGAAGAAAGGGGCGTGTCAGGTTGAGCCTTGAGGATGGACCCCTGTCGTCGGGGTGTCTCTCTGGTACAGGGTGACCAGGACACAGGTCACCTTTGCCAAATCCGGGCGGTGCCTCCGGTCGCTGAAAGGACAGCAAAGCCAAATCCGTTGAGACCCAACTTAGCCTTTTCCAACAGCCTGGCCTCTATTCCTCATCCATGCAGTACATTTCACATAATCCCACCTGGACTTCGCTCTAGTTCGTGGCAGCGACTCTCGCTCAATTCTTTGTCTTACTTTCCTAGCCGTTGTCGCCGGCGACACTGCGAACGCACGCACGCCGTCACTTGGTGAACTCCGGTGCGCCCCACGTCAACACTTGAACAGTTGTCTCCCACTTGCATATTCGGCCTTTGGCATTCCATTGCGCCGGTTCATCACCATGGTTCGTGGCCTTTGTACACTTGCCGTGGCTGCTAGCCTTCTGGCTACCGGCGCTGCCTTTGTCCAGCCCGATATCCCGGGTGATATGCCTGTATCGGCACTCCTCACTACCGCGCAGAGCCGTCTGAGCAGTGGCCAAACGAACGAAGCCTTGACCTACTACGACGCTGCGATCGCCCGCGACCCTTCCAACTACCTCACCTTCTTCAAGCGCGGTGCGACATACCTGTCCTTAGGCAAGACGAACCAGGCGACCGACGATTTCAACAAAGTGCTCTCGCTTCAGCCCGGTTTCGAGGGCGCGCACACACAGCTTGCGAAGATCAAGGCCAAGTCGGCCGACTGGGCAGGCGCGCGGGCCGAGTACGCTGCTGCCAACAAAGCCGCAGACTCTCCGGATGTTCTCGAGCTGCAAGAGGCCGAAAACGCCGCACAGTTGGCTGAGGCGGCCCTCGCCGCTTCTCAGTGGGATGACTGTGCGACACATGCCAGCAATGCGATATTGGTCGCGGGACGTGCACCGCACCTGCGTGAAGTGCGGGCAAAGTGCCGGTTCGAGCGAGGAGATCTGGATGAAGCTATGCAGGACTTGAGACACCTGCTAAACATGCGGCCGGGCGACACGGAGCCACACATCGTCATCTCCGCAACGTCATTCTATGCGCTCGGTGAGATGGACAAGGGCATGGAACAGATCAGGAAATGTTTGCATTCTGATCCCGAGTCCAAGGTGTGCAAAAAGATCTTCAACTCCGAGAAGGCTATCAGCAAGAAGTTCAAGAAGGTCACCGGGCAATTGGAGAGAGGACAGACCACGACCGCAGGCCGAAGCTTGGTTGGGACAGCAGATGAATCCGGGCTGCTTACCGATGTCAAAGTGCAGCTAGAAGAGCTGAGAAAGGATGGCAGCATTCGGTCCGCTACCAAATCTATCCTGTACGAGAAGGTTGCTGAAATGACTTGTCAGGCCTACTCAGAGGTAAGCCTACATAGTCTGCATGTGCTTGTATGGCGGTGTCACTAACGTCGCATCAAGTCCAACCACAAAGATGTCTCTAAATACTGCGATGAGGTCCTTGAGTTGAACCCAGATTCCTTCTGGGGTTTGTTACACCGAGGCAAAGCGCAGATGAAGAAAGAGGACTACGAAGCATCAGTGCGTACTCTTCAGGATGCGCTCGACAAACACCCCCAGATGCGGGACAAGATCCAGCCGGTACTTCAAAAGGCCACCGTCGCTCTGAAGCGGAGCAAGACGAAGGACTACTACAAAGTCCTCGAGGTGCCACACGACGCGGACGAGCGACAGATCAAGTCCGCATATCGCAAGGCTTCCAAGAAGTACCACCCGGACAAGGCTGTCAAGCAGGGCGTGACCAAGGAAGAGGCCGAGAAGAAGATGACGTCGATCAATGAAGCATACGAGGTTCTCAGCAACCCCGAGTTGAGGGCACGGTTTGATGCTGGTGATGATCCGAATTCACACGAGTCCGGCTCAGGTCGTAACCCATTCGAAGGCTCGCCTTTCAACTTCGGAGGTGGCGGATTCGGCCCAGGAGGTGGGCAACGAAAGACAAGCTTCAAGTTTAACACAGGGGGGGCGGGCAAGCAGGGCGGCGGGAATCCCTTTGGTCAGTTTCAATTTGACGGTCAGCAGTTTGGCTTTTGAACATAGCGGTTTTGCGAAATAATACAACCTGGACAGTACTACCATGCATATTGGTCAATCTGCCGAAGCAGAGAAATAAAGGCAACGTTGAAACAAGTCTAGATTTTGCAGCTCAATGAACTCCAGATACCGTTACATTCCCAGACTGTCCGTCAGCCGATGATTCATGTTATGATCGCAACCGCATTGCGACGGGTGTATATACAATGATATCCAGGTTCAAGTCCGGCCCGGCGCGTGATGATGCGTCAACGGGCCTTCGGACCTCGCTAGAAAGGAGCTCGATCGTTTGCATGTCGTCCTCCACGATGTCTTGCTCTGCGATCGGCCAACACATTCTTTGTCGATGATGTACATTACGAGCTCGTGCTATTAAGCTTGATGAAGTAGGCCCTACACAGGAGTCAGTGAGCACGAGAGGGCAGGTGTAGGGTCGCGACTTACTTGCAAAACTCATAAGCTGACCAGCAGATCGCCGTGCTGGGCATCGTTGTGATTATCCGAGGCTTCACACCCTTGAAGAAGCCCCTGAAGCCCTCGCGCTGGAGCAAGAGCCGGCAGCCGCCCATGAAGCCGTTGACGTTTCTCACCTGGGGATCCGAGGACGTTCCCCTGGTTTGTAGCATTGTCTTGATGACATCCATGGGCGTCGTGAGGCCAGCAGCGAAACCTCCAGCCACGGCGCCGGCGGCGCAATGTGTCAAAGGATCGTACTGTTTCGTGGGGTTCATCATAGTTGAGATGGACTCGTAGGCGAGAAATTGCAGGGCGGTGAAAGGGACCGTCATGGACAAGGTCGTGGGGTATGATACGTAGAAAGCGCCGAGGCCCTCATTCTTGTACACATATCTGGCGCAGTCGACCATGGACTTGTACATCTTCTTCGAGTTCTGGATCTGCATGCGCTGTTTGATCACTAGAGTTGCATGTCCTTAGCAGACCGTCTGTCAGGGCTAGTCGTATTCCAACTCACCATCGAATGGGTTCATGAACGCATCACTGGCAATCGTGGCCGCAGCACCGCTGGAAGCTATTCCGAAATCAGCTTTGGCATCTTCAGGGGGTGGGACGAGTGGATCCTACCAGCAGCAAGAGGATGGTGCACGCCGGCCTGGTTGCCGCCCATCGCATGCTTGACGGCCTCGTATGTCGCAAAGTAGACAGCGTGAGCAGGCCCAGCGCCTACGATGACGCTGGACATACCTCTCCAAAGACTGAAAAGACCTTCGCTAGATGCTATTTGGTAGGTACTGCGCATGACGCCAGTGTAGGCCGGTGTTGCGGTCGGGTTGAGGATCTGCATTCGCGTCTGGACCACCGAAAAGAAGCCGTCAGTTTTCGTGCGCAAGCTGTGGAAGCCTCGGGGGCACTGACCTTGACTGCATCAATGGGATACATAGCCGTGTGTTCCTACGCCTGTCAGATTCCAGTCCGATCGAGGTTGGCCGGTAGGCGATCGAGGTCGAGGCACGTACAGCGATGCCAGCGAACGCTCCTGCTGCCATGTTCTGCAGCAAGGAGAAGTTGGGTGGAAGAGCTTCATAACTAGAGTGAACATATGCGTCAGCTTGGACTTGCTGGGTGACGTGGTAAGACGGAGTGCTTCGCGACTTGGCGCGAGCGCAGCGACATCTTGCGGGCGACTCACTCATAGTCCTCCACAGGCTCGGCCGTAGGCTGGGCCATTGCGGCCACAGCGGGAGAAAAACCGCCGGAGTCTTTTGGTTCGATGGCAGCCAGCTTAGCTGACTGTTCAGGTTCGCGATTCGCGCAGGAGGAGCGGTGGTCGAGGCAGCTCAGAGCAAGCGTCGAAAAAGTGATGGCTCCGTGGACCGGCGAGCGTTTTTGGTGAGACGATGGGGCGACGGCGTGGAGACTCCAAAGATACAATGCGCGAGAGCGTTTCCCAATGTAATAGTGACGGCGCAAGGGGCAGAGTCGCGCGTTTCGAGTGTCGAGGGTGGAGAGAGACCGGCGGATGGAGTTCGTAGAAAATAGCACGGGCAAGGCAAGGCCAGTTTTTGGATCTGATAACGAAAGAGGCGGGAGAGCTGTAGTTGGAGGCGGCAGGGGTGCACCTCGGGAATTCCGTTCAGGCTAACGATTGGGACTCCGGAGCACGTCGGCAATTTCGCAAAAGCCCTCACTGAGTGATAACAAGGCCTTTCTGCTGTTGTAAGTAAAATTGTCGCCATTCCTTGAACAATATAGCATGGTGATCCTTTCACGCAATGGTTCGTTCACCAGTAATTGGTGTTCCGGCAATCCCATCCTCGTCCGCTCGTCGCAGCAGACTCCAAGTTAGCTGTCGATGACGACGACGATGTCGGCATGGAGGCTTTTCTCCGCCTCTTTTTGCGTTCACACGCCAATGTCTTGTGGTAGCGCATTCACCCGCGACTTCAGTATTCGTAAAGAAGGCGGCACAACAGCGCAGCAGCAACCTGCGGATTGCTGGTGTCGCAAAACTATCTTGAGCGCGAGTGTCCTACGCAAAGTTCACAGCGGGAGTGTGACCTTTTCCATTGCCTAAACTACACCTGCGCCTCTCCTACCCCTTTGCGTATGTCGAAGTTCCTTTATCATACCAATGACGCCGGCAGCAGGCTCATCTGCGTTGGCCGCGCTGTTATCGCGGCTGAGTCCACGTCCCGGCGAAGTCTGCCACGCTGACACCCCAAGGTCGTCAGCGCCACCAAAGGCTTCATGGTCGGTTCCCATGGCCCTGCTCTCGTCCATACCCTGGGAATCCTCCTCAATAATCTGGCTTTCTTCTCGTGCCGCCATCCACGGGTGTCTGGATCGATGTAGGCTCCTGCCCCCTCCAATGACTCCCTGAGGTTGGTGGTGAGGATCGAGCAACATGCTAGCCATTGGCGACGCCAAAGGCGGTGCCATACGGGTTACCGCACCCTCCGGATTGCGCGACCGTCGTCTCCCTACATCTGACCGGTGCATATGCGCGTCGTGTGCGTCCGTCGCGAGGGTAGGCGAGTTCAGACCAGGAAATGCGGGTGGGGGATGGAATTGCTGCCGTCCACCGGGCGGGATATGACCGGGTATACCTGTTTTGGGATTGATGACATAGTTGTCAATGAACCCAAAGTAGGATGCCGCCATCTTTCCATGCTTAGTTGAGTAATAGTCCTCGCGGACGTCCTGGTCACGGGCTCTGTTGCCCGTGTCCACCCCCTTTTTGAAATCGAACACGGCGAACGAGCACACATAGCCTAGACCGTCCACATGAACTGTGAACTCTCTGAAGAAGTCGACAATCTGATCGCTACACTTGGGGAGCGTGTACAGCAGCAGCAAAGATGTCGTGACGATGCCCATGACCTCTTCGAGGAAGATGACGAACTTCATCTTGTACAGCTGGGCGAATTCCTGCTTGACTTCATAACTGTGCAGCCGAGACTTCCAGTGCTCAGGCATGTAGTGGGTGTACTCGGCCACGTTTCGCATGGCATATTCAGGATTGAAGACATTGGTTTCTTCGGTTATCATGCCGCGTGTCATGGCCCAGATGGCTCCAAAGGTACCGAGATAGAAGAGGACCGTCCTGTCCTTAGTGATCTCAAAGCCGAGAAAGAGCTCCGAGTCGAACACAGTCAGTACCGCCAAAACAGCGGTTAACGCTCCGGAGATGAACGCGACCGTTTTCGCTATATCTTCTGTCATTCTTTTCGGAAATTGGTCCACATAGCGCGTGGCAAACGGTATCGACATGTTCAGCCTTTCGTAGAAGATATGAGGCAGCTCGTTGAATTCACGGAACTTCCACTCGGCCAGCCTTGAATACTTGCGCGCTGCTGCTAATTTTGGGTCCTTTTGGTATTCCTAGATGCCGTCAGTATACAGAGTGACACAGAGGGGCACCCGGTAGTGCAGACTTACGTTGTAGTAAGTGAAGAAATAGACAATAATCACATATGCGAGGACCATTGGAGCAAAAAGCAAGTTGAGGCAACCCGCAAATAAGAACCGTTGCCGAAGCTTCTGGCTCAGGATTCCGCGGCGATCGGCACGAAGAAAGTCCTGTTGTACCTGACCCAGATCGTTGAATGCCATGTCTAGGACACAGAACTGCAGATTCCATTCCATGGTTTTGGAAAACATTTGTCGTCCGCGTAGAAAAGGCAGCGGTAGAGATAGGTCAAGAACATCTTTGTTGATCAACGCGATGAGGTAGTTCTCCTTGCGCATCAAACGATTGGCAATATCATGAGCGTCAAGCCGTTCCTTTGATTGACTCCCAATGAAACGACGAAGCGCCTGGGGCATATTGACCGCCGTTTTCGGATTTTCGTCCCTCAGTGTCATGACGCGAGCTACAATGTCTTGCCAAGACACAGTCTGCATGTCTTGTTCTGGGATCTCTAGCAGGTAGATGTAGAATCGACGTATGTGTCGTAGGCGCCTGATTTCCAAGAAGTACTGCACGATTTTCCAAATAAAGAAGAACGAGTACAGCCAGATTGCTAGGCTCCAAGAGCCAGACATGTGTCGAGTGCATTGTTGGACCATGACTTGATCAAGAGATTTGCTGTGTGGCAGTTTGCCATAGTCCAAGCACTGCGTCAAAAACGTCAGAAGTACCGCTACGAAGAGTGTCTCGCTGTGTCCTTTAGCCCGTTTGTTTCTTACGAGGGGGTTCAAGCCGACTTACAGCAACCATAGGCCATTAGAGCACAGTATGCCCCAGAAGCCTCCACCCTCAAAGTAGTCGTACACGTCGCGCATGAATGTGTCGAGGTTCGTAGTATTAGCCCACCGCCACAGTGCTTCCTCTCTCGGTCCGCCGGTCGTTTTGCCTACGAGAAGTGACTTCGGGCGACCGTTGCCCGAGCGTCCGCGACCGGCTAATCGAGCGGGCGTCGGTTGTGTTGGCCATGCCGGGGCACGAGCGCGCGTGCGAGGTCGTTGGCCTTGGCCAGGGTTATTGCCAATGTGCTGCGGTCGATCTAGGTCGCGTAACGGAGTTGGCCTCCCGGGCTCAGTATGTTCTACCAGCAGGGATGCCGGCACGTCGTTGTCAATGTCGTCCTCCCGAGACTTCCACTTAGGATTCATAGGAGCATCTGCTAGGTCTGTACCCAAAGCATTACCGTGGGCCGTGCTAGCAACGGTGACTCGGCTGCCGTCGACTCCGACATCATCTGTATGAAAGTCGTCAAGGCGATGTCGCAGATTCTCTTCATCAACATCAAGGCCCGCCCCTTGCTCTATATCGTTCTCTTCGTCTTCGCTATCATCTCGGGCGCGAAGCTGTTCGTAGAATGATTGTGTTCCTCTTGGTGAAGGAATGAATCGGTCGAAGATACGGGAAGTCATTGCGATATGCGATGGAACTTTCGATTCTCAAGTCTCTGACATCGCTATAAGACTGCGGTGGTTTGATAGCGGTCGCGATCTATTGTCGGCTTCGGCTCACAGACGATCGTCGATCCGACAGCGAGGTTGCCTAGAGTTGTTTGGTGTTCGTTGTGACCAGAGTGCGAGAACTTCAAGATCAACCCATGTTGTTCACTCGGCCTGGTGTGGTTGGAAACTCCGAGAAGTTCGACTTGATCATTCGGTCGCATCAGCTGGGTTAATGAACAAGAACGGCCGCGGGAGCAGTCGCGTGGTATTAAGGTCCAGTGACCAGCTTAGACTCAAGTGACACCAGCCAGCTTCGTGATGACGAGAATGTGGAGACCTGGGTCCAGTCCCTGCAGTCCGACTGCGAATTAAGCCGTAGCGCGGTTGAGTTGAGGTGGACACTCTCAAGCCACCATCTGGCAATCACCACGGGTAAGCGGTGGGCGATTCTGCCAAACACCAAGCACAGCCAGTACCAGCCTCCACCCGCGCTGGTTACACAACTACAGTAGTACTCTGCACTTATACAAACTTCATCAACTGATTGTCGCATGCCTACTTGCATACTTGCAGTACCAGCCGCAGACGTCAATGTGACTTGCGTCGTGAACACCGTGAACACGGCCTAACTCGGGGCGCAAGCCGTTCAATGAACGCGCTAGCAATTTGACCTCAATCCCCAGTTAGCGACTGGCACGGTGTGATCATCGATGCCACAATACACAAGACTAAAAGAAATATTGGGATGAAAGCGGGAGTTCTACGATTCTAGTCCGAAAGCAGCCCGGTTATAATAGCTATAATCATGTCTTCCAGCAGCGCCTCCATGTTGGCACCAACGGCTTTGAATGGCCCCAAGGCACCTTCACCTCTCGTGGCCAAAATCACGTCGGTCCTATCGAAATCGTACTCGGACACAGAGTTCAGGGATGCCTTGGCACTGCTCGATGAGCGCAAGGTCATCAATGAGCCAGAATCAAGACGACAAGTGCGCTTGGACTTGCAGAAGGAAGTTATCGACAGCAACGCCGAAATCATCCGTGAGTTTGGCAAGGTTTCCGAGGTAACGAGTCAGTCAATGTGTCTTGGATCAGGCTGACGCCTTCTTGCAGCAACTCCAGCGCATCAAAGGCACAGTGGATAAGTTGAACTCACGGTTTGAGACCGTCAAGCGAAGCGTTGCGGCTGCGCAAGTCGAGACGCAGCCAGCCCTACGCGAGGCTTCGTCACTCATACAGCAGCAAGAGCAGCTCCGGAAAAAACGAGTGTTGCTCGATACCTTCACAACGCATTTCTCTCTGTCCGACGACGAGGTCGCCTCGTTAACGGTGACCAGTGAGCCGGTGGATGACAGTTACTTTGCAGCACTGAGGAAGGCAAAAAAGATCCGTGACGATTGCCACGTGCTGTTGGGTTTCGAGAGCCAGGCGTTGGGCTTGGAGCTCATGGATCAGACTTCCAAGCGCATAGATCTTGGCTATCAAAAGCTGTACAAATCGGTGCAGCGTGAGTTCAAGACCCTGAATCTCGAAAACCCACAGATGAATCCGTCCATCAGGCGCTCCTTGAGGGTTCTTGCAGAAAAGCCAACGCTGTTCCAAAATTGCATAGCGTTCTTCGCCGAAGCCCGAGAGAGAATCCTGACAGATGCGTTTCATTCAGCTCTAGTTGGAACACCTTCCCGTTCCACCGATCGTTCAGCAAAACCGATTGACATGGTCGCACATGATCCTTTGCGTTACGTGGGCGACATGCTAGCCTGGATACACTCGGCTGCTGTCAGTGAACATGAGGCGCTGGAAGTACTATTCGTCTCGGAGGGCGAAGAACTCGCCAGAGGCCTGAAAACCGGGCGCGATGCTGAAGTCTGGCGGCTAGTAGCCGATGATGACGATCAATCCGCCGATTACAATGCGTTGAGAGCACTCGAGGATCTCATCGACAGAGACATCTCTGGTGCTGCCCGAGTTCTTCGTCAGAGAATTGAGCAGGTCATCCAGGGCAATGAGGAGACGATTGTAGCATACAAACTGTCAAATCTAGTGGGCTTCTACCGAATAACATTCGAGAAGCTTTTGGGCTCTGCATCGACGCTCGTGGACACTATGAGCAGCTTGCAAACAGAAGCGTTCCGCCAGTTCAAGGCCCTCGTCCGAGAGCACATTGCAACTTTACATGGGCAGTTCCAGCAAACTCCCTCAAACCTCGAACCCCCGGCGTTTTTACATGAATGTTTGAAACAGCTGGACGCCTGTATACATTCTTACGATTCGTCTCTAGCGACACCCGGGGACAGAAAGAGCGGGTTCGATCCGCTGTTGGCTGAAGCCTTTGATCCTTTCATGTCCGGATGCGAGAACATGGCTCGCTCTATGCCAAAACTCAATTCCTCAATTTTCCTCATCAACTGCTACCTACTCGCATTGTCGACGCTAGACGGGTTTGATTTCACAGAGGCAAGGGCGAACAATATCCACGAAGCGATGGATAAGGTGGCTGAGGACCTCACTGGGAACCAACTACAGTTTCTCCGCGACGCTTCGGGCCTTGATGCTATCCTTGATGCTTTTCTGGGCGAGGCGAAAGAATCAAAACCTAGTATGGACCCAGCCCAGTTGCGCGAGGCCAGCCAACGCCTGGATGATTTCTTACCCTCCGCATGGATGGATAGTCTGGAGAGGGTGCGACATCTGCGAGATTCAACTCTAGCACGCCAGATCACACAAGATGCAGCTGAGGACTTCTGTCGTCAATTTGAACAGCTGGAAGCGGCGATTGATAAGGCGGACAAGGACAGTATGGGTGGGCGGGAAGAAGATCAGCCCGGACCTCTTCGCTTGGCACTACCACGAACTACCGCAGAACTGAGTGTTCTTCTGTCGTGACGCGCGCAACATGTTTCTGTTTTCGAACGCACTTTGATCAAGCCTCCATCAAGGGCACACTGCGAGTGAAGAGCACTCGAAGAGCGAAGCCGATTGCATCACGAGTGCCGCTCACTAGTCGCGGTGTCGCTACTGAGGGACAAATCAGTACATAGCAAAGCACGTAGACATTCTTGGGTGCTCAAGGAGTAGATTCAAACAACAATCAGAGGGTGAGCTATGAATACTTAGTATGTACTTAGTATGTTTACCCATTTCCATAACTACAATTCGTTGGCTGATGAATGCCCAAGAACTACCTTAATGTACCTGGTACACTGTAAGTTAGTAGGTTACGTTCTGAGTACTGCTACGTAGTCCAACCTCTCTGGAATTGGAAGGCGCTACGTCATTCATGATGCCCTATCCGCGCCTCGCAAAGATCGCATGGTTTGCGGTTCAGTGACGTGGCTCATAATACAGTATTCAACGAGCCAAATTTTTGGTATTATCAAAATTTGAGAGCAGGGAGACACTGATGGAACATCTCTCTGGTTCAATCTGACCGTGACTACGACCTACGTTATGTAGTAAATAGCTACTCTTGATGTTTGAAAGACCCGCTTTCGGCGTGCTGTTGCAGGTCGTCAGCGCACTGCCATCATTAGCGGCGACCAACCGCTTCGAACCTAACTCCAACATTCGTCGGGAATCATCTCGTCGTCCCTTCTGCGTGCCACTCCTCCGCCGCTTTACGCTACCGCCAGCCTTCGTCTGCTTCTCCTACAGAAGGACCTATCGCCATCGAATCAGTTGCAGAGACAGCGATTCATCATACCATCGTACATCATCTGCCAACACTGAAAACATACGTCTGCTATGATCGCGGCGTTCCCGAACCACGCCTGGCCCTGAAATGTCTCGCAGCAAGACGTTGGCGGTACTGCAGAAGACATACGATGACAGCTACTTAAGCTGCTCCACGGCGGTGTATCATGAAAGCCAGGTTCGTTTGCTCGGCCAGATGGGCTACCACGATGCTGTGGCCCAGCAGACTGCTTTCACTTGCGGACAGATGTCTAACGATTCCAGGGCAACGAAATAGAGGCGATGCGCCATTGGAGAGGAGCTCTCGATCAGATTTACGAGCATAACGCAAACAAGATCACCCCCACGTACATCCCTCGCAGCGATACCGAGAAGGCCCTCATTGAAGCGCTGAAGCAGCTGGAATTACAATGCAAAGAAAGGATCGATCTGCTCGAAGCGCTACGTGTGTCGAGACGCGACAGCCCAACAACAGAGCCTGGTGGCAGCGGTGCGAAGAAGCAGACGTCGAACAACATTAGCGATCACCCTGGGAAAGGTTCTATAGGACAGGGAACTATTCCTGCAGTCACATATTCGGAGCTATCACGGCCGGCCCTGCTCTCTAGGCCATCTCTTCCAAATCGACCATCTGCTTCGAGTCGAACGTCCTTGGAAGCTGCCCACACTACAGGGAACGGATACGAGAATGAGGATTTGGCGGCTCCATCGACATCAACGCCAAAATCACGATCTCCTGCTCGACCCGCAGGCCCGCATGGTGCAGGCAGGGCTCTGAGTCCGGACAAGTACACCATGCGCACCACCCTACGAACGGGCAAACCTGGGGAGAAGGCGCCCAGAAGTAGCCGCAAGTCGCCAAACCCCGCCGCTGAGGGTCCCAGTAAAGCAGCTACACTCGCATGGAGCTCTCTGAGCTCTCGCGAGAAGCCATCACGGATGGCCAAACCCATTTTCGAGTCGCCATCATCATCTCAATTTCGCAGCCAGTCCTCGTTCGACCAGGCGCCAAATACAACTCAGCGCCAATGGGACAGTCATTCCCGGCGGCTCGTGACTCCCGTCAACACCATTGACCTTGCGGCTGATGCGGACTCGTCTTCGGCCCGGCGGGACTCTGACGAGCTCGCGCAGCCTTCGCACTTGTCTGTCAGCGCTGCGTCTAGTGCCTTGACATCTGCCCAGGAAGTACCGTCGGCAACGTCTCCTAGTCCCCGGAACAACGCGACTCGCATAGGACGATCAGATCCAATCCCATCGAGAAGAAGTCACGATGTTTCCAGGCGAAATAGCAACGGTAACAGCAGCACAGCTCCGCGAGGAAGCATTACAAGTCCGGCAGAGGACACTATCAAGAGGAAGGTGGTTCCTCGGGTCAAGCCAAAACCACGAAAGCTTTCTGCCAATCATCCAGAAATTGGACCCCGCGCTCGTCCACGTGTGACGCCCACAGCTCCAGCTGCCATGGCCACCAGTAGCTCCGAGGACGACGGCGGGAGAGATTTAAGTCGCCGGAACCCTAGCAAACCTGGGCCAGCGAGGGCGGCCGCGCGCGACGAAACTCCAGAGGATTCTTCTGCGGACGAGAGCGTCACAGAAGACTTTCTATGGAAAAAGAAGAAAGAGACGCTGCTGAAGAATCTCCCACCAGGAGTCGATGAACCAGCTGCGAAGCAGATTTTGAATGACATCATAGTCCAGGGGGACGAAGTTCGCTGGACCGATGTTGCCGGACTTGACGTTGCCAAAAATGCTCTCCGAGAGGCAGTTGTGTATCCCTTCCTCCGGCCAGACCTGTTCATGGGACTTCGGGAGCCCGCACGTGGCATGCTTCTTTTCGGTCCGCCTGGAACAGGAAAAACGATGCTGGCACGCGCTGTTGCTACCGAATCGAAGTCGACGTTTTTCTCGATATCTGCGAGCAGCTTGACAAGCAAGTTTCTAGGCGAGTCCGAAAAACTCGTCAGGGCTTTATTCGGACTCGCAAAAGTTCTTGCTCCAAGCATCATATTTGTGGACGAGATAGATTCCCTACTGTCGCAAAGGTCCGGCTCTGGTGAACACGAGGCTACTCGTAGGATCAAGACCGAGTTCCTCATCCAGTGGAGTGACCTCCAAAGGGCTGCTGCTGGTAGAGAAACCACGGATCGCGACAAGGAAAGGGGCGATGCCAATCGGGTCCTCGTCCTAGCAGCCACAAACCTGCCATGGGCCATTGACGAAGCGGCGCGTCGACGATTCGTGAGGAGGCAGTACATTCCACTCCCGGAGTCAACTACGCGAGAGACTCAGCTGAAGACATTACTTGCTCAACAGAAGCACGGTCTTTCGGAAGATGATATAGCGACGCTCGTTGACTTGACAGAAGGTACGTATCGCGGGCCTCAATGACTTACATATAACTAAGGCCTTGTGTACAGGTTTCTCAGGTTCAGATATCACAGCTTTGGCAAAAGATGCAGCCATGGGACCATTGCGTTCGCTTGGCGACGCTCTGTTGCACATGACCATGGATGACATAAGACCCATTGCTTTGTCAGACTTTCAGCTCAGTTTAGGCTCAATCAGACCAAGTGTGAGCAACGCAGGCCTGAAAGAGTATGAGGATTGGGCCAAAGAGTTCGGGGAGCGTGGTGGCTGAGCACTTGCATTTTGCGGAACAGTCCATGGTCGAGATATCACTACCTAACGCCTACCCAGCTGGGGGTGCGAGCCCGCGCAGTCGCACAACGCGGTACAATAGAATACATAATGTACAAAAGCCCCATCTAGCTGTTCAAAAAGTCTCGACCCTCCATAGCTAATACCCTTCCGTCTGTTTTCTTCGGCTACTTCTATTGCAGCAAATTTGCCGCTGCTCGAGATCATCATGTGAGAAAATGATGTGAGAACATGAGGCGGCTTCCAGGGCGAGGGCCACATGTATGGTAGTAGATTCTTGTGGGAAAGAATTGAAATTATTGCGCAGAATTGTTGTTCGCGTCCCGTTTGGCGACTCTTTCGGCCTGCTTCGCCAGTATCCGCTCTGTTTTTCGAGAAGCACGGCGCTCGTCTTTGGCTGCCTTCTTGGCTTCCCTCTCGGCTATGAGTTCCTGCAAGGTCGGTATGGGTGGGCGTTCACTGATCGGTACGCCATAGGGAGCTATTATCCGTTTGACGACGTGCCGTTTGTGCTGCGCTGTTGGCCATCCTGGCATAATGGATACGACATCGCCCGTGCGTAGAGAAGACTTTGGATCGTGAACGAGGTAGTGTTTCGGATCGGCGAACCACTGGGAAAAGTTTTAGTTAACTTGGCGCATAGCATCAAAGAGGTTGCACTCACCTTGTTGACGATGCTGTTCCACACCTGCCCTCCAGTGCGAACCTTGGCCGTTTTATCCATGAGTCCAGCCGATACCACGACACCATGAAGCTCGTGCTTCACTCGCAAAGCAGCCTTGGCGACGGGAGTGGCCATGGTGATTGGATCTTGCGTTGGGTACAGTCGGGCGTCGTGGCTCCTGGGTGAACATGAATCTTTGTTCCTCCCCGGCTGAGCAACGCGAGTTTGTATTATGTAAGCGGTTGCGCCAAGGTACTAGCCTGGCATGCATACCCGGTAGGAAGGTTCCGAGTGAATTGGCGCGAAACTTTCCAGCCGAACCCACGAGACTCGGCCTGGCAAAATTTACAGGCGTGCCCCGCAACCCATAATTAACCAGGAAACCTCCATCTATAATCGTACTTCGGCGTAGTATCTGCTAGGACTTCGACTGCTCACCATTGCTTTGAAATTCTGAGGCGACAAAGCCGGCGACGATTGTAATCGCACTAACCACGCACCAATCACGCTTTGCAAGTTTGCTGCAGACCTACTCCGTACAAGCGGACGGTTCGCACGACAGTCATCACGCGCTCACATAACCAAACAGGTCAAGTGACCAGACGGACACGCAGCGAGCATGTCCTCAAGCGCGGGAGTCAAGAGGCCCAGTGAGCTCCCTTCCCCTTCTTTTCCCAGTCTTGCGCCGCTTAGGACACCGAAACAAATTGGATCGGCCCTGTTCTGCGCCATGGCATGCTTGCAGAAGATCGCTAACTTTGATGACTCTGTAGGGACGCAGTCGCTTCCTCCGCCATCGCTGCCGCAGCTTACTGCTGAGCAAAAGACTCCAATTGCTCCGAACGACAAGGACACACAGCGCCTGATAGTTGTCTTGTCAAATGCTAGTCTCGAGACGTACAAGGCCTCCCATGGAGGGTCGAGTCGCACTGGCATGCATCGCGAAGACAAGTACTCGTTGCTCAACAGTGATGAGCACATTGGTGTCCTTCGCAAGATGAATCGGGACATTAGTGATGCCCGGCCAGATATCACCCATCAGGTGCTACCTCTCAATGGCTCCAAGCCTGCTCCGTCTGCATTCAACATGCTGACTTCTGACCTTCTCTATAGTGCTTGTTAACATTGCTTGATTCCCCGATCAACAAGGCTGGTCTGCTGCAGATATACATCCACACCGCCAAGGGCGTCTTGATCGAAGTTTCCCCATCAGTCCGCATCCCACGAACGTTCAAGCGGTTCGCCGGTCTCATGGTGCAGCTCCTACACAGGCTATCGATACGATCTACCAACTCGAACGAGAAGCTTCTTCGCGTCATTCCCAACCCCATCACCGACCACCTACCTCCGAACTGCCGAAAGGTGACGCTGAGTTTTGACTCGGAGCTCGTTCGTTGCCGCGACTACATCGAGTCACTGAAACCAAAGGAGAGCATTTGCGTCTTCGTTGGTGCCATGGCCAAGGGTACCGATACATTTGCGGACTCCATGGTTGATGAGAAAATCTCCATTAGCCAATACTCGCTCTCTGCGAGTGTGGCTTGTAGCAAATTCTGTCATGCCGTTGAGGACGTTTGGGATGTGCTCTAATTGATCATACAGGATGGGTCAAACGGGTCCTTCTAGCGGTGGGCAAGGAGACAGTTGTCTGTCTGAAGTTCTGGAAGCGCTAAGTGGGTTTAGTATCCGGACGCCATGTGGTCTGAGCGCGAAGGGCCTCTGGGAATTTGAGAGACAAGATGGCCATGGGCAGGAAGACACAAAGATGGACTCGGAATGATCTGACCAGTCCCCCTGCCTCTACAGTTCGTTGATCGCTGCCACGCTGCTTCTGAAGGGTTCAAAACTTGACGCATTCGCTGAACATCCTGGAGTATGAATGTGTCACAATGTACGAAATTCGAACAGATCAAGGAGTTTTTTGAAGGAGTGTCCGGTGTGACATGGAACGCCGTTTTGCCACTAGGTACTACCATCGTGATTGTTTGCTTTAGTGTGCACTTCGAAGAGCAGGTTTCGAACCATCGTCGTTTATGGCATTCTGAGTAAGTTATGATAAAACCAGACGGCGCCGTCTGTAGCTGACGAAGAATGAGATGTTCGGACCTCGCCCACCAATTGAGCACTAAATTATCCTGGCATATCCACTCATGCCCAGCAGTAGCACTCGCCAACAACATCTGCGCTTTCGAGGTCTCATCGTGCCTAATTTCATCAAAACAATCGGCGAGCCTGCGCTCGGGTTGTTCTGCACCATTCGCTGTTCGAGTGGGTTATCGCATCGACATTGGGGCGGGAAATCTGACCTGAGGCAGGGACCAGAAATATACCGCCACGTTTCGTAAACATGAGCGCGGCAGCCGACCGCCATTGCTAAGCGCTCCGCTGGCCGTCTTGTTGATGGACAGATGGGCCGCCCTGCATATCGTGCCTTAGAGCAAGATGACCCTGCTGAGTCGCAAGCTGCAGGATGATACTTCTTCCACGGCAACGTGAGGCTATGGCCACTACCACGAGCATGGGCGTCGTAACAGAGCGCAGGCAGCAGCAAGCGCGAAGGATACGTATCTGATGCTAGGTGCCATGGTTCTAATTGGCATTTGGCCGCTCACAAGGCTTGTCCGGATATTGCAGCAACGTCAACCTCCTCACAGCGCACGTAGATGGGAGCTGCATCAGGCCCACAGCTTCCTCAACCTATCACGATCTTCGAGTAAAGGCGGTAAGAATGCCACTCTGGGTGCCTAATGTCCACCATTGGACATCGGAGCATGCATATCACTCTCTTTGACTCGCTTTGCCTCAGTTGCTTACCTGCTTGAAGCTCTTACCACTGACCGCCCTCATCCGACATCGTGAACAGTACAAGAAGGCATGACACCCTACATCGAGGTGTCTCACTTACCATCTGCAACATCATTCTATTCCGCAGTCGTTCAACCACTTGGTTTGAAGGCTATTGCACCAAAATCCGAGTCAGATTCGACTCTTCTCCCGACAGCGGTGGGGTTCGGGGGAGTAGACAACGCTGCCGTCTTCGAGATCCGCCAAACGTCGAACCCGCTAAAGCCTCCTCGACTCTCATCGCTCACTCTTGCTGTGCCTTCGAACTCCGCCGTGACCAGGTTTCACAAGTCGTGGCTCAAGGCTGAGCCACCATCCTGGTCCTTGTTCAGGGACAATCGGGGGCTCGAGAAGCTACCAGGCGAAAGACACCGGGCGCTTCAAGGCCCGTGGTCAGTGCAGGAGGGTGGGGAGACAGCTGTTAGAGCTATCGTTTTTGACCAAGACGGCAACAAACTCGAAGCTTGGTGCCCGGGTACCTCATCACGACCAGGTGCTCCCGAGGTCGTCAAGTGGACAAACCCTTTTGATCGCCAGATCTCACAACAAGACTTCCCAATACAGTCCCGGGCGCGTTCGCAGTTTACCAGCAACGCTTCATCAGAGCACAGCAGATCCCAAACTACGGCAATGAGGCCACCGCAAGTATCCCCGGCGCACAGCGCCAATCATACTTCGGGTCCAAGCACACGCTCCTCACAGGAGGAGGCTGCTGCTTCTCAGAGCGAGTCTTCTTACGGGGGCGCCTTCAACACCACGACTATGGTGGGAGCATTGCTCGGAGCCGCCGCAGGCGCTGCTCTAACATACGGCTACGTGACTGGGAACCAGGATCCCAGCGCTAGCGAGGAGCATGAACCTCAACGGCAACGAGTCCTGCCAAGGCGGGCAACATTTCCTGAGAAGCCAGTCATTGCACATCGCTATCCACATCGTCGTCCACACGAGAAGAGAGATCTGGATGGCTCCAGTATTCCGCGTCGCTTCTCTACAGCTGATGCCAGACATCTACCCTCGGGAGACGGTTATGATGAGGCTATGGATGATGACAATGTTAGCTATGGCGTTGAACCAGTTCACGAACCTCGCTACCTGACGTATCCGCCGTTGCCAGCCTCTGTGGCCAGTCACACCTACACTAGAGCGCCTTCGACGGCCAGAGCGCTTGACAATGGCGGAGATTTAAGGGATCACCGCAGCCGAGTTTCGACACATGCACCAGATGGCGCACGTGAGTATCGAAGCCGCCCTCCTTCAAGTGTGGCCGAAGATACACACGACCGTCGAAGCCGCCCTCCTTCAAGTGTGGCCAAAGATACACACGATCGCCGAAGCCGCGCCCCTTCGCGTATGGCTGAGGATGCAAGCGCTCGTCGTAGTCGACCTTCTTCGCGAGTTAGTGGTCGCCGTAATAGCACCGGACGGGCTCGAAGCGAGGTTGCCCATGAGCGAGTGCGCCACCCGGCCTATGACCATGAGAGGGACTATCAAAGCGTCGCCGCTCTGCCCAGAAGGGCTCCTGGATCCACGGTTTCAAGACCTCCCCTAACGAGAGTTTTTCGTCCGCATTACGAATCGGATCAAGAAACTTTTGTGTCGGCACGAAGCCACCACTCGGCATCAACTGTGCGCAGCCGGGACCGGCCAATGGATCGGGAACACGGGCGAGATCTGGGACACGAATTTCCTGACTACGAGGCTGTTACTCGGGAGTACAGGACACCACGAAGCGAGGTGAGTGCTGCAACCTTGCGCGAAGCATCACAAGAGCGCCCAAGACGGGGATCGAGCCGCGTCTCAGCAAGAAATGTGCCCCTGCCCCGAAGCATGGTGGGAAGCAGTCACGCCAATTGGAATCCCTGGGATGTACCCCTTCCAATGAGCGGTGTCGGTAGTAGTCATGCGGACTGGGATGATGATATGGTTAGCCTTGCCCCTAGCGATAGCATCAGTTGTGTGGGTAGCAAGGCCCATCGCAGTCGCAAGCAGCGGTATTGAGCATCGTGTTATTCTAGACATCGGAATGTTTTCGCATACGTACAAGAATCACATCACGGCCTTTGGGTTTCCAGTATGCAGTATGCTCCAGTCAATCAATACCAGTACCTACCTTACTAAGATGCCTTCGGCAGCTGCGCGCAGCATCAGCGCAGAAATCATCGTGACTTCCTCTGGTGATACTAAAATAGTTGAAGAGACACCATTGTATTGCAAAATACCTACCAAGGCACTGAGGCTTCACAATGCACATAATATTTACTACGCCCCACGGCGGACGACGACACTCACACTCTTATTTGCCGACGTTTTGAATCCTCGATCCACTGCAAACATCACTGGCGCTGGCACTGGGTGAGTGACTTTTTGGTCCGGTTTTCGGCGTCATGACGCATTTAGCCTACCCGATTTCGCACCAAACTCGAAAGTATTCGTGTCTAGTTGGGCAATCCGAGTGGGAGGCCCATCAGCAACTATATCGCCAGTACGTAAAGTACGGAACCCATAAGAACCCGAGTCGATGCCACAGGTCTCTCTCAGCTCGACCAGTGAAGCTTGATTCTCGCATCTGGCAGCATGCCGTCGTTCGAGCTTGGGGAGTCGATACCCCCTGATACGGCACATGTAAGCAACCATAAATAGGTGGTTATAGAAGTGTTTGGCTGACCGCGACCGAGGCTGTGAGTGTCTCCCTCCCGACATGGAAGTCCAATGTAGGATATGAGGAAGGCGAGGATTGGGTGGTTAGCAGGATGACCACCGGCTACCCTCGGTGAGACATGATGACCTGGCCAACTATGAGTTTCGCCAGCTCGTATGAAATGACAAGCGTTGACGTCGGACCAGGTTCTATGTTCACAAGACTATCACAGGGCTCGCAGAAGACATCGTCGCCCAGCATGGTCAATCCGGGTTCTCAGGCATGCTCTTCCCAACTGTCCGATCAGCCAGACGCTGTCAACAGTTCATCCAGGCTCGCGTCGACCCGCAGATTGTCTCGCGAATCACCGTGCTCGATTTCGGTCTAGACCTTACCAAGAAGCCTGCCGCAATCCTCTGTGAGCTGTCGCCTACCATATCGGCGGTCCTGTATCCTACAGATGCTCAGTCTGCAGCGAAACAGTATTGGCAGCATACCGGCGATGGGGTGTCCAGTCGTCGCGCTGAATTTTGTCACGGACTATTCAGAGAGGGACTACTGGTACCAAAGACTGCGGCTCCTGATGGTAATGGTGCAGGCACGGCACGGCCTTTCAGGGGACCGCGTCGTTACACTCGACCTGGATCATTCGACGGCGTCCCGGCCAAGGCAAACTCAACGACACAAAGCATCGAGCCTGATGCTGGTAAAAATGTAACTGAAGCTCAAGAGAGTTCGCGCTTCCTCGAGGAACGTTTTGGCAGGAACTTGGACATGTCACTCGTTGAGCGGGCCAAATCGGCTATCCGAAGGCGCATCGTTGGGGCTGTGGCGGGCGATGTCGACACCGCAGGCAACGATGTACACGAAATGGTCCACAACACACGAGGCCTGAAAAACTTGCGGGAGGATGACATCTACTTGTTCCCGTGCGGAATGAATGCCATCTTCAACGCCCATCAAGCGCTACTCGCAGCAAGAACGCCAGCCAAAAGTATCAGCTTCGGGTTTCCCTACGTTGATACCCTGAAAATTCTGCAAAAGTTCGGCCCCGGCTGCGTGTTCTACGGCCATGGCTCAGATGATGATATGGATGAGATAGAAAAGTCTCTCAGGGCCGGTGAGCGATTCTTGGCCCTCTTCTGCGAATTTCCTGGGAATCCTCTGTTGAAGTGCCCCGACCTTGTCCGGATTCGAAGGCTTGCAGACGAGTTCGACTTTGCCCTGGTCATTGACGAAACGATCGGCACATTTGCCAATGTCAACGTCCTCCCGGTAGCAGACATCGTTGTGAGCAGTCTCACCAAGATCTTCTCGGGAGACTCGAACGTCATGGGCGGTTGCGCCATTCTAAACCCGGAGGGTCGCTACTACGGTGATCTGAAGCAAGCCATGGCTGCAAACTTTGAGGACACTTACTGGCCGGAGGATGTCCTATTCATGGAGAGAAACAGTCGGGATTTCTCAATGCGCATAGACCGCATCAACACCAACGCGGAGGCTATCTGTGAGACACTCAGAGCTGACCCCACAGTCAAAGATGTTTTCTATCCCAAGTACAACCCATCCAAATGTCATTATGACTCCTTTCGCGTGCCGAAAGGTGGCTATGGTGGCCTTTTGTCTATTGTCTTCCACCAGAAGACACAAGCCCAAGCTTTCTACGACGCAATGGATATTGCCAAAGGGCCGAGTCTTGGGACCAACTTCACGCTGTGCTCTCCATACGTGCTACTCGCACACTACCAGGAGCTGCCCTGGGCGGAGAAATTTGGCGTTGACCCATATCTTGTCCGGGTCAGCGTGGGATTGGAAGACACTGCGGCATTACAGCAAACATTCAATGCCGCCCTGCAAGCCGCAAGGGGCTCGTCCTGAGGTAGTGTACATAGCCACTAATTCAACATGAGAGGGCAACGATAAGGAACCTCATGGATATCCGAGGTAGTCTGATGATGCTTTGACTTGCATTGAGCGGTACCTACATTACGATGCACTCCTTGTGATTATATGTCGGACCATACTCCTCCATCCCTCGCTCAATGTCATCGGAACGCTCCTTTTCCTTGACCTCCTTTGCGAAATACTTCCTCATGTATCTCCCCAATTCGTTGTCAAGGTTGCCTGCAACAGCTGTCAAAAGGGGACCATTCATCATCTAGCACCGTGATTGACTTACACCCTGATGCTTGCATTACAACATCTGCCCTGCACAGTGGGCAGTATCTCTCTCTGCGGCGCTGGATGTGGACGACACAACGTATACAAAATATGTGCTGGCAATCTAGCCTGACCGGTCGGTATGCCACTGCGAAACAGATTGGACATAAGTAGTCGGTCAGTTGGGGAACGACAGTGACCAAGTCTTGGGACAACTGAGCGCAAACGTCCTTTCCGATACTTCCTGTCATGAGCATGTGCGGCTGCACTGCGAGCCTGAACCTCTTGGATACACCAAGTGACGTCCTCTTGTCAAATTCTAAAAGAACAATCATGTTACCATAAAGCGTGGCTAAGATAGGGACGTGCTACTCACTTTTCAAGATCTTCAAAACGGCGAGCTGATTCAGCTCTTGAAATTGAAGATTCTTCAAGAGATTGCTGTTCAGCTGCACAAATCTTGCGAATGCCTGCTGCGACGCCCGAAGCTTGAATAACCGAGCAAGCTGCCTCGTTTCCACTTCCTGCTGAAACCACTGTAGCTTCTTGAGAGCTACTTGGCTGGATCTTGCCCCGTGATCTTGCTCGTTTGTCGCAAAGAAGACTTCCGCGTCCAGATAGAGCTCAAAGATCTGTCGCCAACGAGCAAGGTCGGTTTTTGAGAACCGACTTGGCTGGGAAACCTGACCGATCTCCTGGCGTAGCTCCTGGATCTCATTCGTCATATTCCTCCGCTCGCTGGCCTGTAATGCATCTATGTTGTTCACATCGCTTTGCAGAATGTCGAAGAACTCGTTGTCGAAGATGAGGGGCACCTCTATCGTTTCATGGTGTCCGCCAACCTCCTGTGCAACCTCCTCGGCGGCTGAATTGTTTTCTGTGACCTGACTCGGCAGGTGAGGTTCATCCGACACATCCTTGTCTCGGTCATCGTTTGAGACTCGACGTCGTGCTGCGTCTACTTCCACGGCTAGCTTCTCCAGGAACTTACGGGAAGTCGAGGTCAAAGAAGCATCCACTACAACACCGTCTTTCAAGTGCACGTCCACAGTCAGTATTGGCCGCACACTGTGACCATCGCCAGTAGCTGTTTGACGAGGCCTCTGTCAGCATTTGTGCGGGTAGAAGCCAGTGCGTTCGAACTACTTACTGTTGAGTCGATAATTCAGCGCAACTGGCGACGTGTTCTCCGGGTCGGTCAACGACTTGAGGGTCTCGGGATCTAGTCCGAGATCATGGAGCTCCCTCTGTACCTTTTTCAGGCATTTCTTCAATTGACCGTACGGGATCGCCTGTTCAACCCAGTGAACAGGGAAGTCTGCCCAAGCCGCGTTACTAAAACTCCAGTGCAAGAGCATGGTTGTTGGGAACACAAACGCTGGTTTGCCAAAGTGTCTCTGAAATCCCGTGCAAACTTCATTGTGCGGAGGCCTTCTTCGTCCAAGCACGTCCAGTGCCAAGTAAATCAACGTTGATCGACGCGAGGTCGTTTCATAACATAATGGCGGATGTGAAAGCCCTCTGGTATTGGATGCATCGAGACGGCTTGTACGCCGGTTTCCAGAATCGGGGAATGGGCCAATTTAACCTAGCGACGACTGCTGTAGAGGCTTGTAATTAGAGACAAAAATCCTGCGCCGTCGGGAACAATAATTAGGTTGGTTGCCCAGGGCAGCCGGTACCAACTGAGGGGGTTGCGGCGCCGGACCGCGAAAGCCTGCAGTGATGTGGCTTGTGGAGCGTGCCGGTTTCCCTGCAGTTGATATCGCCATGTGCTGCCAGCTGGAGCCTGGAGGTAGGCCACCACGATTCCACGAACTACAATAATTAGTACCTATACACTCCCAGCACTTGCGGTTTATTAGGTAGGTGTTCTTCTGGCCCGGCGCTTTCGGCATAGGTTCACACCACCAAGGCTCCCTCTGGGAGGACGCTAATCTACGCGGGGAGTTTAGGTTCAAACTTCGCCAATCAGAGATGGGTACCGTTACACTACCCAGTCCAGGCCAGGCCAGTGAGGGGGAGCGGATGCTCACCGTGTCTCGAGGTTTTTTCTCTGCACGTCACGAGTCGCTGATTTCCGTAATAGAGGGCGGTTGACACGTAATTACGTACAGGAATTGATAATAGGTGTCATTCTTCCGCTTTTGGTCATGCCAAGGGGCAAATGGATTTGTACAAGTATGCGAAGGAAAACATGCCTTTCGCTTGAGTGACAACGTCGCGAGACCAGCCCACTTGTTGTGGTGAAATGCTCTGTGCGAACTCGGACTTGACAGGGTGGCTGGCTGAGTGTAGGGTAAGGTATCCTTCTGTCTTCGTCGCCCATCTCGCCCTAGACCAGCATTCAAAAATCCAGTACCATGAGTCACGCGGCATACCTCATCGATTCCAGTTGATAATTCAAGATAGCCCAAATAGCTTCTGGACAGCATCTGTGAAGCGGATACGGTGTAAATTGCCATGGGCGCACAACAATCATCGGATTCAAGCGCCGGTCCTTCAAGTGCACCCACGGTCGCTGAGAGGACTTGCTATTATGAGCTGCTGAGCATTGAACGAGATGCGACCGAGGAAGAGTGAGTTCGCATTGATCCTGAGCAGAATCCTCCCAGCCACAGTGGATCCGGGCGTTGACACAAGGGAGAATCAAGAGAGCATATCGGCGCAAGGCACTCGAGTTACATCCTGATCGCAATCTTGAAAGGGTTGAATATGCGACCCAGCGTTTCGCCGAAGTCCAGACGGCGTACGAAGTCCTCTCCGATCCGCAGGAACGAGCTTGGTATGACTCCCACAGAGAATCAATCCTCAGGGGAACGGAGGATGCCGACAACGGAAGCTATCCGACGACGTATCGCAACGTTCGCTTGACCTCTACTGAGGACATCCACTTGCTCATAAGTAAATTCAATGCCAGCGTTCCCTTCAATGACGAGCCTTCTGGCTTCTTTGGGATTCTACGAGAGACATTTGCCCATCTTGCCCTGGAAGAGGAGGCGGCCGCGGACCAAGGAGAAGACCCGCGCATGGTCACCTTCCCATCATTTGGCTCGGCTGAGGATGAGTATGAGTCTTCCGTCAAGGCCTTCTACGCCGGTTGGTCTGGGTTCTCGACGCGGAAATCTTTTGCGTGGTTCGACAAGTATCGACTTTCTGACGCACCTGATCGCCGCGTTCGTCGACTTATGGAAAAGGAGAACAAAAAAATCCGCGACGACGCGATCCGTGAATTCAACGAGGCGGTGCGCTTCCTACTTGCATTCGTCCGCAAACGGGATCCTCGTTATGCACCAAACGCACGAACTGATTCCGAGCGTCAGCAGTCGATGCGTGAAGCCTCGGCTGCTCAAGCTGCAAAAGCCCGCGCGGCGAATCAGGAGAAGATGTCAGCCTACAAAGCTCCGGAGTGGATTACCTCACGGGATGACAGTGGTGTTGAGGATGGAGACACATATGGCGACATGAGTGACGACACAGAGGATGCATCCGAAGAAGAGTTCTTCGAGTGCGTGGTGTGTGACAAAACCTTCAAGAGCGAGAAGCAGCTTCAGTCCCACGAGCGAAGCAAAAAGCACCTCAAAGCTGTTGACAGACTACGGTGGCAGATGCGTAAAGAGGGCACCGCTCTGGATCTAGAGCATGAACCTATTGAATCCAAGGTTGACGGTCTATCTCTCGACGATGTACGGCCAGATGCTACGGCTGGTGGAATCAATGTTCCGCGAGATGCCGTCCATGATGCGAGCTTTACTGAAAACGCTAGAGATAACGTTGTCGAGAACTTGGACCCTGACGACACCATCCCCAGTCACGACGAAAAGGAAGAATCTGGCGACGACGAATATGCGCCTCGGAGTCAGATCGAGGATCGATTGAATGACTTGCAGCCCGATGTTCAGGGGCTTGAGATACGATCAGTTCTTTCGCAGCAAGACGAAAAGCCGGTGGAAATGGACACAACTCCAGGCAAGAAGATGGGCAAAGCCAAAGCCAAGCGGGAGAAGAAGGCAGCCCAGCGTCGGCAGGACGAAACACTTGTAAGCCGATCCCCTCTTCCTTCAACTATTCACCTCTACTTGTCAACTAATTATTTCTGCAACGACTAGCACCGTTGTCAAGTTTGCGCCCATGTATTCGAATCGAGAACCAAACTTTTCGACCATATCAAAGCCGAGGATCACGCTGCCCCTATCACGATGCAAGCAGTACCAAAAGCACAGAAGTACAAAAAAAGGCGCTGAATGTCGGCGCGATGCACCTAGGGCCTGTGAACCTCAACCTGGCTGAATCCATTTCGCAATCGGAGGCCGCGGGTGTTGATCGGGGTCGCTTCTCTCGATGGCCGTGGTATAGCTTCAGGGTTTTTTGGACAGTCGTTCCAGGAAGCGCGGCCGTGCTGGACGTGGCGCCCCCAGATACCTACACACAAGACACGTGGAACAGTTGGGTGTTCTATCCCCTGTTGCAAACACCGAGCCATGTGATTCACCACATCTATCTCGAATCAGACGACAACGCATCACCTTCGTCGTCACTGAGTGGTTCCACTTCATCTATAGCACCCGGCCTTCCCTCCGAGACGTAACTGCCTTCTAGAGTTGGGTTCCGATCCGCCACGTGGATGATAGCTTTGCCTTGCACGTGCTTCACACACTTTCTCCAATCTAACCAATCGTCCTCCGATTGAATCAAAAAAGCAATCAACATACTTGGGTCCATCTCGCGTACGTGGACGCGTCGCAAACGATTCGTGTGACATGAGTCAATCTCCTCCGCGGTATAATCCTGCGCATTGTCGTGATATGGCAATGCTGTACGAGTGTGATGCGGGTCCAAATAGAAGAGATAGGAGCCCTGTGCGCCCGCGAAGTAATGTGCGGAGGATGGCCTTCCACTGTAACAGACGTTAGCGTCCAGTCACTTGCATTAATGACCAAAACCTGAGCCTACCCAGCTATTCCCACGGATTGTGGCATTTGCAGGGCAGCTATCAAAGCCTCCCAGTACACAGGTGTAATCGTGTCGATGCCCAGGCGGGTCCCTACGAGGACAAGGGTCGGCAGAAAATCCCGGCCATTGGGTTTGGCGACCTCCATAAACCTGTCCTCGTAGACGTCGTGCCCGTCCGCTGTAGAATACACTTGCAGGGGGCTTTCGTCAGACGCAACCAGCTCCCTGAAAGTGTTAACAAGCCTTTCGCCGTTGAGTATGCGCTTTGCCACACTCACTTAATGCAGCGGGCAGTCGCTGAAGGCCCGAACCATTCCCCGGGAAATTTTCCGCAAACACTTGCACCTTTCTCCACGAACTTATGCAGCGAGAATGGGGCTCTAGGATCGTCCGCGAACATTTGTATCAGCTTCTTCTCATCTTCTGGGCGTGAGCCCCGGCGCCAGTCTGTCCCTTTAGGTTAGCGCTGAGACGGCCTTTGCAGTGCGCGCCATCGAAACTTGCCTCGGCCAAACCACTGTAGACCTAAGGCATTAGCAAGGAGGCTTTGGCCAGAACGGATCATACAGCCCCATCCAGTATCGTTGGTGAACACGGTATGATCGCCGCCAAATTGCGTTTTCAGCCGCATAGGTAACGACATAGCGTGAAGAGCTTTGGGGTCGGCGGATCTGCGTATGGGCACGAAATCGGATCTGTATGTCATCCAAAAGCGGGCTTCGAAATCATCGATGAAACCTTGAGGCCATCTGCCCAGTTGTGATGGATCCTCGTAGGCTAGCGCTGATGAGAAGCTACTCGGTGTGGAATCGTATGGTGTCTCCGGGGTAGTCTCGTTCGCCCCCGACTCGGCTGCGTGCTCTTCGTCGCGGGCTGCGCATTTCCAGTCGGAGCTCGAGAGCCTCTTCTCGCCAGTCTTGGATCCAACGCCGCTGTGATGACTGAGCTGATATGACTTCCCTAAGCACCAGGCGGGAAGGTCAGCCGTGGTGTCGTTCGTTGGTTCGGGATCCCAGAACATCTGAACGATGCGCTTGTAAGGCCGAAGGTCGACCTTGTTCAAGGCGTTCTCCATCTCCTCGCTCGACACGAAGCGATGACTGTCAACGACGGTGATAGGCACAAGGGTCTCGTCTTTTATAGGGACTGGGACAGGCCTGGGCTAGAAAGAAAGCAGCTACAGGTTCAAGCAGAGCAAGTCCTGACTGCGCTTTGTGCAAGCGTTCCAAGCCGTGTTCGCAGTCGTGACTTCGGGGCTGAACAGATGCACCCAGGCTACCGGTGCGTTCAAGGCGGCAGTCGGAAGTCCGGGTATAGCTATTGTCGGTTGGGCAGACAAGGTCAGCCCTTGCGCAAGGTGACTCGAACGCTGAGGTGATCTATTATCCCGGATGCTGAGTTGGGAGATGCAGCTGAGCGTGTTGCGTCGGATGGATGCATAGATTGTCGTTGCTGACTTGGGTGCACTGTAAGTATCCATGTCAAGCATATGGCACCAGCTGACCTTACCAAGCGCCCTCATGACATAGCGATGCAGCCGCCGCTTTGTGCTGCAAACCCAAAATACTAGACCGAAAAGATGATGGGGACATCCAGTCAGCTACAAGAGGGGAAGAGATAGCTGATGAAAGTTGTAACGATCAACCCGTCGGCCTAGCTAACTACAGGCTGCGGTCTGGAAGATGGGGAGCTACCTGGCCGCCGCCCAATTGTTCGTCCAAGGTTGGTTGCCCCGCTCCCAGGTCTCCGACCAGTCAGTCAGTCTAGGTCCCAGCGTCGGTCTAGGACTAACCAGAATACTTACTAAGGTAAAGGTATGATACGCAATTCCACGTGTATGAACTTTCACTTTGCCAAACGCTTTCATCGACAAATATCATGATGCCCATGCAATAGTGTCTCTGCGTACGTCGTCCACCCAAACATCTCCGCTTTTATATGTGGCATACCCGTCATCGCCCCTTCGAAATTCCAACACCAAGTCACCAACCCGTCACCCGACCCACCTTGAGTGCCATTGCACTGGCATCATGGGTGATGACAACCATAAATGAACACACTTGTAATAAGCGGTTACAGACCCGATCGGTTCATACGACTACTACGAGCCTGTCCATTTCTACCGCGACTCTTCAAATCAGCATTGCTTCTCGTACCATCTGATTGATAACGCCCCAGGCGGAGATCATCCACTTTTGCCGCTTCGCGCTCGTCCAGCCGTTCACTGGAGTATTTCGATTCACGTGAAAGCTCTGTTCAGCACCTTTTACAACGTTCAAAACTGCTGTCAAGGCAAGCTTTTCAGTAACACCACATTTGCGATCGAAGACTGTTGTATTAGCCTCTGCGTCCTTGCCACAGGGTGACTTGTACTGGCATTCTCCCTCCTGGGAAAGCTTTCAAATCCCTGCGTGAAGTGGCAGCATCCGATGGCACGTGGCGGGAAGAGGGCCCCTCAAGGCTCTCGAGGTAGAGGAGGTGGAGGTGGAGGAAGAGGAGCAAGAGGGGGAAGGGGAGCAAGAGGAGGAAGAGGGGGGCGCGGCCGTGGCCAGTCTGGGACAACGCAGGAAACGAGCTTCATCACCGCCAAAGGCACGAACACACTTGAGCACGGTAAGCTATAGGCCCTTCACTCGCCCATGACACGCACACGAGACTAATACGTACTCTCTGTTATCAGCTTTCAGCCTCGCCGATGAGGCAAGGAATACCCGCCAAAGTCATTGGGACAGTACGACCAGCCTACGTACCAGGCCGGTCCTTTTTGTCAGTTCCGGTGCGAGTGAGCCACTTAGGCGATTGGATGAGACCACTGAAAACCCTGCGGAAAGCGCGACTATCATTGACGAAGAGTCGACTGTTGCTTTACCGCCAGGGCCACCAACCCACTCGGAAGACGCCGTCGACGACTGTGGAGAGGATGCCGCCGACGGCCTTGGAGGGGATGCCGACGACGACTGTGGAGAGGATGCCGACGACGACTGTGGAGAGGATGCCGCCGACGACCTTGGAGAAGACGCCATTGTAGGGCCAGAAGAGATGGAGCGTGATTTGGATGGTGGCAGACAACTTGACCAACCAGAGCTGTTCTTCTTTGATGTCAGTCGCACGCACAAGCGTGGTCACCAATGTGCCAGCGATGTTCGCGGTGATTTGACGGCCAAAGCCGCCTCTGTCTCCGATGAATCTGAAGGCAGATCTGCAGACGAGGTTATCCTCTTCAAAGGCCGCGAGACATCGACAAAAGCATCGCAAGAGTTTTCAGCAACTCCTTCAATTACACTTGATCCAATGTACACCGAAATCATGGCTGTAGAGAGCGACATACAACCAGAGGGTTCCAGCCGACGACGCCGAAGCCTCTCACGTCGGGCGAACCGCGGCCGCGATCAACCTTACCGCGAAAGGACTGATGAAGATGCACTCTTGGCGGACTATATCGCCAACTTGCGCGAAAATGGGGAGCTTACAACGCTGCTTGGCTCCGATTCTCGGAATGTTCGAGACATTGGTGGCCCGAACTTTCATGCAATAGACGCAGGTGACAACTCTGCTTCCACCGTCACTCCGACGATGCAACTCAAAACGCAGAACGGCGATGAACGGCAGAGCGAGGTCGAAAGTGAAGCTGCCATAGACGACGCAACTTTGGCGCAGTTACTTGCTGGGCAGCACTCAGATGACGCATTGGTGGCCGATCCTGCGACCAGCTCATCGACCGAATCCGATAGCGACGATAGCAGCTGCAAGAGAAGACAACAGTTGGTCGACTCCTTCGACGTCATGGACTGGGAGCGTCCAAGCCTACGGAGGAAGAAAGGCAAAGGCGCACGGGCGAGAATCGACTTCGACGTATCTGATTCGGACTTGGAGGAGACTTTGCAGCTCGCCTTTAAACGTGACCGCCTTAAGAAAGCCGAGCGGAAACGACAGCGAGAGGAGCTGCGAGCTCTGGGTATGCTGGGCCCCAATGGTCATAAGCAGGATGACTTGCGAGTGAAGTATCCCAGCGGTATGAGCATTGATCAAATGGCCGAAGAGTTACGTGGATTTCTACTCGGCGACGGCTCGAGGTAAGTTCATTTAACCTGGGCTATCTGCAAGTCTCTGCCGAGATGGGTTGTAAACACTGACCGCTTCTGTAGCTTGTCGCTCCCGCCCATGGACAATAATGCGCGGAAAATTGTGCATGAGCTCGCCAGCAAGTTCAACATCAAATCAAAATCGACTGGCAAGGCTAGTCAACGCCGACCGACATTATACAGGACCAACCGAACATTAGAATTCTCGGAGCCTGCGTTCAACAAGGCGGTCGGACGCATCACACGACGCTATCTTCCCCGTCTGGATACCAGAGGCAAACGCGCGAAGCAACCTGCGGCATCGGGAGCCAGCAACGCGGCAGCAAGCTACTACGAGGGCGAAATCATAGGCGCCGCTGCACCAGAGCTGGGTGTGGAAAATCGCGGTCGCGCAATGCTCGAGAAGATGGGATGGAGCACCGGTACTGCACTCGGCACGCTCGAAAACAAGGGAATTCTCCAGCCCGTATCGCAGACCATGAAGAAGTCCAAGGCGGGTCTGGGGTAAATAGACAGATGGGGTTTGTCAACAGAACGAGGTGATTTAGAGGATATCATGTGTAAAATCTCATTTTTCGAGTCCCAAACCTCGAATAGTGTACAACCGCAAACCCCGTTGACCGTGACAGGAAATCATTGACCCCAGAAAAGCAAACCATCCGTAACGCGTTAATAGAACCCAGCGGGCTGCACGCCCAACCCTGTGCTTGCCACTTGCGCCGTGGCGCTGAAGCTGCACAAGATCCAAATGCCCAAACAAACAATAGCTGCAGACGCTTATTTCGTGGAGGAGGAGTACTTGGTGACGGCCTTGGTACCCTCAGACACAGCGTGCTTGGCCAGCTCGCCGGGAAGGATCAGGCGCACAGATGTCTGGATTTCCCTGGAGGAGATGGTGGACTTCTTGTTGTATGCGGCGAGCTTGGATGCCTCGGTGGCGACGCGCTCGAAAATGTCTGGTCTTGTCAGTTGTGCTTCTGGAGTGGGCGCAGTGTGTACATACCGTTGACGAACGAGTTCAGGATTGACATGGCGCGGTTGGAGATACCGGTGTCGGGGTGGACCTGCTTGAGAACTGGTAACCCGTTAGTAAAATGGTCTTTATGGGGGAAAAGTGATTCGCGTTTTTGCTCACCCTTGTAGATGTAGGAGCTGTATGTCTCCTTGCGGGTCTTGGTGCGCTTCTTCTTGTCGCCAGATGCGGCGGTCTTCTTGCCGGCATCCTTCTTCTCGGGAGCCTTGCTAGCAGTGGCGGGGGCCTTGCTGGCGGGCTTCTTGTCTGCTGCCTTGGGGGCCATTTCTGCGGTTGACAATAATTGGTGAAATGGAAACGATTCCGAAAAGTCCTGATGAGTTGTGGGTGAGTTGGTAATGTGTATCGACGAGTCGCGAAAATGGTGTGCGGTGGGAGAAAGTAGATGACGAAGGAAGTGGAAGCGTTGGGGGTCAGGTTGGTATTTGTAGATTGACGCGCTCTACTGGCGTCGAGTTACTGATTGCTTCACAGCGCGCGCCGCGCGATATCATGTTTTGATGTCTGTGGTTGGTCAAATCTTAGCTCACAGCCCCACTCGCTCTAGTGTGATTGCGCGACGCATCGTGTTGGAAGGCAAAGCTCCCAGCCCCCCCCCTTCCAGCCCGCGTGAATCCCGTCCTCGCCCAAATGCGAATTTCTAATTCGCTGATTTTGTTCAGTCTGGCCCTCAAGTGCTGGGAAGAGTTTACCTACCCGAGGCTTCACCATCAGCTATTTCGAAACTGACGATTGAGTGCAGTTTAATGACAGTGCAAGACTTATCTGCAGCATCAAGGCAAATGATACTCGTTCCCATCGTGACCGATACTGTTTTCAGAATGAATGAACTATCCTTACAATGCTCACGCAACTATCTCCACGTCACGATTGTTGACGGGGTGAAGGTTTACAAATCCCACGAGTGACATTTGAAACTTGCAATGGGCGAATCTAACAGACATGGCAACACAACCTCGTCAGGACAAGCCTCAAAAGAGCCGTAAATATTCCTCACGGCATGCACTCATATGACACTACACTGTACAACGTTGTAGCCTCCCAGGCGCTTTTATGAAGTACTAAGTGCATGGAAAGCTGGCAAGTTACGGCCGGGTTGCGCCGTAGAGCATCGACTGGGCAGCTCTATACTCGTCCGAAGCGGAAGACCTATTAGCAGAAAACAGAGCTGTTTACCACGTATTGACAGGACGAGACTAGCACTACTATTAGGCTACGTATGTACATCTCACGACAGACTGCTGGCCACTGACTCTGCCTCACATGCAAGGTACGGGCGGTAATGTATGAGGTGCAAGCAGATGGTGCTCGTAATTTGGTTGGTCAATAATGGGCATGATTTGTGGAAAGTCAATGGGAGCAACGACCCCGCAAGGGCCGTTGGTTGCCAATGTGTTGTTTTGAGCGAACACACTCATTATCCGAAATCGGCATAGCGCCCGACGCGCCAAAGCTCTACTGCGGCGAGTGATTCGCGACACACGATATGACGCGCCGAAAAGTACTTAACAACAAGTGCCCCCGCCAACCTCACACATTGACACTCAACTATCCATTAACTACGCACTCATCAACAGTCGAGATCACTGCTCTCACGCCCACTCCATAAGTCTTCAAGTTTTTCGACTTCTTACTTCACGACCTTCAAAATGACTGGCGGCGGAAAATCTGGTGGCAAGGCCTCTGGCTCCAAGAACGCGCAGTCGTAAGTCCATGCCGGCACTATTCGGGCGATTCAATGTGACTGACATACCTTAGCCGTTCGTCCAAGGCTGGTCTGGCGTTCCCCGTTGGTCGTGTTCACCGTCTCCTGCGCAAGGGCAACTACGCCCAGCGTGTCGGCGCCGGCGCTCCCGTCTACCTGGCTGCTGTGCTCGAGTACCTCGCTGCCGAAATTCTCGAGCTGGCTGGTAACGCAGCTCGCGACAACAAGAAGACGCGTATCATTCCCCGTCATCTTCAGCTTGCCATCCGCAACGACGAGGAGTTGAACAAGCTCCTCGGTCATGTCACCATCGCACAGGGTGGTGTGCTACCCAACATCCACCAAAGTGAGTCGATCCGTCACGCCCGAAAGTGCTCTGCTAACGCAAAGAAGACCTTCTGCCAAAGAAGACACCTGGCAAGGCCGGCAAGGGTCCCAGCCAAGAGCTATAAACTGCTCACTGACTTCTTCTGATTTTCTGCGCTGCTTCATTTGGGTTGGTACGACATCGGGGTCACGGTTCAGGGTCACAGGTTGCTTTCATTCACGCGCGTTATGGGCTGTACGATAATTGCGACAGCAATGGTCATGAAATGAATTCTCAAATTTCCAACACTGGTATCGAAATATGTGACCGCCACAAGTGCATTGTGTCGATGTAAAACCTGTATTTCTATGTCCATGCACGAAAGCGCAGGCGACGAGTGTTTCCGACTGATACAGGACAGAATGGCTCAGGAGCTTGATTTGTATCTTAAAGCTTGTTAACGGTCCTGCGCATTGTATCTAATTTGTCCAAGCATCTCTCCAACAAGTCGAGCGGTATGCGACCACTCCCTATATGCCTGTGTCCTCGCCAGTAGCTTACAGAGTTTAGTGGTGGTTCTTGGAACCTTGTTCGGTAGGTGCTGTGCAGTTTTAGTTTCGAGACCGGGGAAAGTGCCAATTCATGTAGATGAACACATACGATCGAGTACTGGGGAGGGGAGGTTGCGTTCGTACTTGGAACCTATGCAGTGTCAATCCTGTCCGTAATGACACGAGCGTCGCGAGAGGTAATAGCTTACCACCGGGGGCTGTTGGTGCAATGTAGGGGTCGGGGTGTTTCCAGCTATCCAGCAGCTTTTCTGTTTCCGAGAGTAGCGCCTGCGACTGGGCGTTAGTCGCATGGTTTGTCAAGGGTTCTCGTAGCTTGGTAAACCAACGCGCTGGTGTCTTGGATCCGTAACCTCTCGATTGGCTTCGAACAACGAGCGGATATACAAAGCCTGTCCTCTCCAAATGTGACGATGGACTGCCCAGTCAAGGGCCAGCTTCAATGAGCGGCGATAAAGCGACCTGTACGTTGCGAGATTAGCGATGATCTCATTCGAGTCCTAGACTTTCTGCAATTGGGAGACCTACAAGGCAGCTCTTCGCGTCGACATTGCTTCAGTATGTACAGAACCTCTCGTTGTGCAGGTAAAGTCGGATTCTAGGCAGGCGACAAGGCTTAGTCGGGTCGACTGAGAATTGAAGGCTACAGGTATTTTGCAAGTGCGTGTTGCGGCAGCTTCCCGGCCTAGGCAATTGACGCGGCGTTCTCGCGAGAAACGCCCAATGGCTCTCAGTATATCGAACTCGAATAGGGCAGGTCGCGTCTTTTGTTGATGGGTGAGTGGCCGCGGGTACGAATTGCAGAGAGCTCTGATGTTTCCTGAAGTTGACCGATGTTGACCATAATTTGGGTTACGCAGTCAAGGGTGACCTATTGTGATGACTAACGATGATGGCCAATCAGCCAGTCTACTACGTACGAAGTGGTACTGTCTGCAACCTAACCTGCACTGTTGTAATTGGCCTTGTATGCTGGTAAGATCACAACGAAAGTACAGTTTGTTCATCATATTTAAGGGATTTAGTGCATTGTCTGTAAAGTTCTTGACTAAGTACGAAAGAGGCGTGAGATGGGTCTGCAATGAATGCCTTCTTGAAATAATGCTGTAGCCAAAAGAAGCAACACCTCCCTTCCAGCTAAATGGCGTGCTTGGGAGTACAGCAGTCCATGCATGAGCTTCTACTTATCAAAGTGCACGAATGAGACCGAAGCTGAACGTCATGTCGAATGAATTCAGGGGGAAGGTTTGCATGACAGACGGCCGCGTACACGTCTAACTATTACTAGCAATAAGTTACAGGTAGGAAAGACAACACATCTTTTTTTTACAAGTACTAAGGTATGGTGATAAGCAGAGACAGAAGGATCCGGCTACAAGAACAGCCCATTGGCCAATCAGCAGCGAGCAACGCGTCGGAAGCCGAGATCTTCTTGTCACTTAGTCTACCGGAGGTACTGCGTAGGTTACGCATGTGCCAAAAGATACCTGGGCAGTACTTCTCACTAGGCGCGCATGGTTGTTTTCTTACCGGCAAAGATCCTAGCTCCGTCACTGCCCGTTCCCCATTTCCGACCAGCTTTGTGTCCAGTTTGCAGTTGTCCTTTTTTTTTCATTCGCCGTGGAATACGTGTTCTCCCTCCCCTTTCAGTTCATCTGGCAGAGCAATCGCCGGTGCATTCAAAGTTGTGCTTAACAAAACAAACGCCCATCATGCTTTCGAGACGACTTGTCACCGCGACACGGATGGTGCGTGTTGGTACCCGCCAGGCGCGCAGTCCGTTGGTCACATTGCCTGCGATGATGCAGACGGTTCGAACGTACGCCGATAAGATGGTCCAAGTGCCGCAGATGGCAGAGTCGATATCGGAGGGTACATTGAAGCAGTTCTCGAAAGGGGTTGGGGATTTCGTAGAGCAAGACGAGGAGCTTGCCACGATCGAGACTGACAAGGTATGCGGAACTATAGCAATCGCCAACAGGCACTGCTAATAACTGCATAGATTGATGTCGCCGTCAATGCCCCTGAGGCTGGCACCATCAAAGAGATTCTCGTCGCGGAAGAAGACACCGTGACAGTGGGACAAGATATCATCCGCATGGAACCAGGCGGCGCTCCATCCGGCGGAGACAAGGACTCAGGGTCAAAGAAGGACGACCAATCGGGCAAGGATGCTAAGCCGAAAGACACAAGCGCGACCGAAACCTCTAAATCCGCCGACAAGTCACAACAAACCGAGGCTGCGGCCAAGGAGAACTCCAAGCCTGCAGTCGACGAAAGCAAGCCCAAGGAGCAGTCACCAAAGAAAACGAAGCCCGAGGAAAAGCCAAGCGCTCCTCCTCAAACAGCTGCCACTCCAGGTGGTCGGGAGGAGAGAAGGGTATGTTTACATGAAAGTCAAACGATTCGCACTGACTCTCTGTAGGTCAAGATGAACCGAATGCGCCTTCGAATTGCCGAGAGGCTCAAGCAGTCGCAGAACACGGCCGCGTCGTTGACAACATTCAACGAGGTTGACATGTCTAACATCATGGAGTTCCGCAAACTTTACAAGGATGAGATACTGAAGAAGACTGGCGTAAAGCTGGGCTTTATGAGTGCATTCTCCAAGGCAGCAGTACTGGCTATGCGCGATCTTCCTGCCATCAATGCATCCATTGAAGGGCCCAATGGCGGTGATACGATTGTATACCGGGACTATGTTGACATCAGCGTGGCGGTTGCGACTGAGAAGGGACTTGTGACCCCTGTCGTGCGTAATGCTGAATCCATGGACATGGTCGGCATCGAGGAAGCCATTGCAGAGATGGGGAAAAAGGTAGCACCCGCTGAGTCCATAGGCGAGCGACACTGTGCTAACTTGAATCAGGCTCGCGACAACAAGCTGACCATCGAAGACATGGCAGGCGGTACTTTCACAATCAGCAACGGCGGTGTGTTTGGCTCTTTGATGGGCACGCCGATCATCAACCTGCCTCAAAGCGCGGTCCTAGGCTTGCATGCTATCAAGGAGCGACCCGTGGCCGTGAACGGGAAGGTCGAGATCAGGCCAATGATGTACCTCGCGTTGACATATGACCACCGTTTGTTGGATGGGCGCGAGGCTGTGCAGTTCCTGGTCAAGATCAAGGAGTACATCGAGGACCCGCGCAGAATGCTTTTGTAACACTACCTAGTGTCCTGTTTAGTTTGTAATATAGAAGGTCTAAGATACTAAGTAAGTAGTTTATATATACCACTACTTCTACGTTCTATATTATTAATATGGTTAATAAATATTAATAAATATTTTAAAATAATATAATTCTTTTAATATATTAAATTAATTTCTAAAGTATATTATTTTTAATATAATAATAAAAATAAATTAAATAATTTTATAAGGATTTTTTATTTTATATTTTAAATATAAATAATAATAATTATTATTATTCTTTATATATTTATAAGAATTATTTAATTATATAAATATTTATTTATTTTAATAAATAAAATATTTATATAATATTATATTTATTAGAATACTTAATTTAATTTATAAATATAATATTAATAATATATAAAGGGCTAATTATATAATAAAAAATAAATAATTCTTTTAAGTACTAAGGGTAGCTAAATAAAGGCTACTTAAATAAATATAGCTAGGCTTTAATTTAATAATTAATAATTATATAAAATACTAGCGAGCTATATTATTATTATTATTATTATTATTATTATTATTATTATTATTATTATTATTATTATTATTATTATTATTATTATTATTATTATTATTATTATTA